>NC_040032.1:8280414-8293368 GCF_000972845.2 Larimichthys crocea
GAGGAGGAGGAGGTCTTGTTTCACTGACCTGTGTTTGTGCACGATGGCGTTGAAGGCCATCCCGTCTCTCCAGCTGGTGGTGAAGTTGTGTATGTTGACGTTTGGATATCTGCAGAGTCACATCAGATCATTGATCAGGAATCATTCATTAATAATCACTAATCATTAACATTAATCATGAATGATTAATCATGAACTCACCCTGCAGTCTTCATCTGGCACCACAGCAGCAGAGCGTCCTTGGCTGATTTCTTCTCCTTGTTGTCTTCAGTCTCCACGCTGATGTCCTGAATCTGTCAGCAGACCAACGATTTTTATTAATTAATACTAATCATTATTAATCATCGTCTCCATGGCGACCATAAAGCTGCTGTACGTTACCTGGAAGCGGAGGATGATGGTCCAGATGAGTCCGAGCGTGAGGCGGTGGTTCCCGTCCACGATGTCATGTGACCCCATGTTTTCCAGGTGGACCTTCTGCTCCTTGAGAAACTGCAAGGCCTTGTCCACATTTTCCAGGCAGTGGATCCGCATGCGGCCCTTCGTCGGCTTCGGCTGCAGAAAGATACAAACATGATGAAGAGGTCATGTGACAGGACCTGGGTCAGGGTTCTGGTGGGCTCTGTGTGGTACTGACCAGCTGTTCTCCTGACAGAACCTCCAGGAGGCGGATCAGCATGCGTCCGTCACGCAGGTCTGTGTACAGGTCTCCGATGCGACAGGTGACCCGGCCCAGGTGAGAGTTGACCCACTTGGTGAAAGTCTTCTTCTGCACGGCTTCACGCTCATCTGACACACACACACACACACACACACACACACACACACACACACACACACACACACACACACACACACACACACTTTAATGTGTTTGTATTCATTTCATTGGATCAGACTCAAACAGCAGCGAGCAGACGTGAAGCTGCAGCAGCTCAGACAGGTGGAGCATGAAGCTAATCCTGCTCCACCACCACCACCCAACAAGGTGACCTGGATTCTACAACACGAGTCTGAAAACACCTTTCTAACGTTAATACAACGTTCACACTGAAGCAGAAGCATGAAGTCACTGCTCAGTCTGACATCATTGCTAAACACGTTATTTAAACGTTATAGCGACGTTCAGCTGGGTTCATATGAAGTTATTCAGTTATTAATGTAAACAGTGAAAACACTTCGAGCTCTGCGTGTTGAGCAATCGACCAACTGTCAGCTAAAAAAAGACATTTTGAAATTTCACTTCAGGGTGGAGCAACACCGCAAGACGCAACGCCTGACCGCAGGCGGGGTTCCCCTCCATCTATATCTGTACTACATATATCTATACACACATCTGTGTCCATGTATATCTGTACTACATATATCTATACACACATCTGTGTCCATGTATATCTGTACTACATATATCTATAAACACATCTGTGTCCATGTATATCTGTACTACATATATCTATACACACATCTGTGTCCATGTATATCTGTACTACATATATCTATACACACATCTGTGTCCATGTATATCTGTACTACATATATCTATACACACATCTGTGTCCATGTATATCTGTCTGTGTATATATCTCTATCTTCTTTTGAAGTAATGATGATCTGTTCATCTTTTGAATAAATTTAAATATTAAAGAAGTCAGTGTGAATCTTCATGAACATATTAAAATGTTTGCATATTTAATGAGCAGGTTTGTGTGGACGTCCTGCAGATGGACACACCTGTCCGTCTCACGTTCAGACTCAGATTTCATGTTTTGTGGTCGTCTCACAGCGTGAAATAAAAACCTCAGAAAAAACAGCTCCGACACGTTTTATTGTAATCTGAGCTCAGCGACCCGTCCTCGCCTCAGCTGCAGAGGACGCAGATACAACACGAGGACGAGGACAACACGGGGACGAGGACAACACGAGGACAAGGACATGTGGACAACACGAGGACGAGGACAACGCGAGGACGAGGACAGGTGGACGACACGAGGACAGGTGGACAACACGAGGACGAGGACACAAGGATGAGGACACGAGGACGAAGACACGTGGACGACACGAGGACAACACAAGGACGGGGACAGTTGGACAACACGAGGACGAGGACAGGTGGACGACACGAGGATGAGTACAGGTGGATGACACAAAGACAGGTGGACAACACGTGGACAAGGACACAAGGATGAGGACACGAGGACGAAGACACATGGACAACAAGAGGACGAGGACATGTGGACAACACGAGGCCGAGGACAGGTGGACGACACAAGGACAAGGACACGAGGACGAAGACATGTGGACAACACAAGGACAAGGACAAGGACAACACGAGGACAGTGAATCACAGATTCATCAGAATAAAGTTTTCACATAATGTTCTCACACTGTGTCACTCACTGACGTCTCAGCGTGTCCTTCAGATAAAGGACGTGTCAAACTGAGACAGTTACACAGATTATAATCTGACTTCAGGAGCTCTGCACACACACACTCTGTCTCTGCCTCTCTCAGGTGAGCAGCCCACATTCCTCGTGTCTCTCAGTCGTGCCGAGACAGCGCCCGGCTCGGCCCGGCCGTGGTCCTGAAGAACAAACATTGCTGCTAATAACAAGGAGCTGAACACGAACAGACAAACAATCCACCAATCAGCTCGTGACGCGCTCTCTGAAACCTGTCATCAGGTGAGCAGACGCTCGGTCACTGTTTACCACGTCCATCATGAACGCTCAGCCATGAAGACGGAGACACAAACGTCATGTCACAAACCTGCAGAGCTGCCACATGGTCACATGATCACACAGCAGAGGACAGGGTGGGAAAAAGTGAGCAGAGTAATTACAGGTTAGTGTGAGTGCAGCCGGATCTACATATTAAACACACACACACTGAACTACAGCCGTTTAACGTGTGTGTGCGCGTCCTCTCTGAACTCGTCGTGTCTCCAACACGTCCAGTCACCGTGAACATGTGTGCCGATGATTATCTGACCTAATCCTGCTGAGCTGTCTGCTGATGAAACATCACGCGTTACCTAACCTGCAAAGGGTTAACTGGGCGCTGTTCATGTCCCAGCATGCAACATGCTTTTCTACATCAGGTTCAGGAGCTGAACACACACACACACACACACACACACACACACACACTCATGTTGGAGTGTCACAGTGGAGACGGGGACTGCGTCCTGCTGCCAGGAGCACCGTCAGGTGACACACAGAGGGCTGGCCTCCGCCTCCACCTGTGCGTGAGGACTACCTGTCTGCACACCTGTAGTCTGACAGACGGCTGCCAGCTGTCGCTCTGCGTCCAGTTTGGCTTTGAGAAATAAAAGACACAGAGCTTTTAATTTGAAACTCATCAGGAAGTGATGAGTTCATGTGAGGAGCTCACTGACTCCAAACATGTCTGACATGTCTTGGTCTGTTTGTCTGCCGTGTTGCTCTCCGTCACGTTGCCGTGTTGCTCTCCGTGGCGTTGCCGTGTTGCTCTCCGTCACGTTGCCGTGTTGCTCTCCATCACGTTGCCGGGTTGCTCTCCGTCTCATGTTGCTGTGTTGCTCTCCATCACGTTGCCAGGTTGCTCTCCGTCTCATGTTGCCGTGTTGCTCTCCGTCACGTTGCTCTCCGTCTCATGTTGCCGTGTTGCTCTCCGTCACGTTGCCGTGTTGCTCTCCGTCTCATGTTGCCGTGTTGCTCTCCGTCAGGTTGCCGTGTTGCTCTCCGTCTCATGTTGCCGTGTTGCTCTCCGTCACGTTGCTCTCCGTCACGTTGCCGTGTTGCTCTCCGTCTCACGTTGCTGTGTTGCTCTGTCTTCAGGGTTGCTGCAGGCTCTGCTGTGTTGCTCTCCGTCACGTTGCTCTCCGTCACGTTGCCGCGTTGCTCTCCGTCTCATGTTGCCGTGTTGCTCTGTCTTCAGGGTTGCTGCAGGCTGTGTTGCCTCTCGTGGCGTCACAGAGGACTCCTGAAATAACTGGGCTCACTCAGCACTTCACAACACAAACACATGCAGGCTGCACACTCTGTCCACCTTTCAGTTACTGTCACAAACGTTGGACTAACGTTCCTCAAACATGTTGGGAGCGTTCCTTCCTCACATTCCTGCTCTGCTCTCTATCGGCTGACTCGTCCTTGACTCTGGAAACTCCTCTCGTCCTTCGTCCTCTCGTCCTCACAAACAATACGTCTTCCATCAATCTGTCGCCTCTAATCTGCTTTAATGATTATTCCCACAGAACTGATTATGACTGTGTGCCAAAGGACAGAGACAGACAGAGAGACAGACAGAGAGACAGAGAGACAGACAGAGAGACAGAGAGAGAGACAGAGAGACAGACAGAGAGACAGAGACAGACAGAGAGAGACAGAGACAGACAGACAGAGAGAGTGCTACAATTTCATAAAAACTACAAACTGTCTTAATTTTTGATTCACAACAATAAAGCTGCTTTGAATAATACTTGATACAAACTGGAGTGTGTGTGTGTGTGTGTGTGTGTGTGTGTGTGTGTGTGTGTGTGTGTGTGTGTGTGTGTGTGTGTGTGTGTGTGAGGTCACAGAGGAACACGTCGACATGTTATCTGTTGTTTGTCTCCATCACATATCGTAGTGACACAAACACCCTGAGAGTCTGTCTGTACTGATCACTGTGCTCATGTTGGACATCATGCAGATGTTCATGTTGGTGCAGATATACATGCAGATGTTCATGTTGGTGCAGATACACATGCAGATGTTCATGTTGGTGCAGATATACATGCAGATGTTCATGTTGGTGCAGATATACATGCAGATGTTCATGTTGGTGCAGATATACATGCAGATGTTCATGTTGGTGCAGATATACATGCAGATGTTGGTGCAGATATACATGCAGATGTTCATGTTGGTGCAGATATACATGCAGATGTTCATGTTGGTGCAGATATACATGCAGATGTTCATGTTGGTGCAGATATACATGCAGATGTTCATGTTGGTGCAGATATACATGCAGATGTTCATGTTGGTGCAGATATACATGCAGATGTTCATGTTGGTGCAGATATACATGCAGATGTTCATGTTGGTGCAGATATACATGCAGATGTTCATGTTGGTGCAGATATACATGCAGATGTTCATGTTGGTGCAGATATACATGCAGATGTTCATGTTGGTGCAGATATACATGCAGATGTTCATGTTGGTGCAGATATACATGCAGATGTTCATGTTGGTGCAGATATACATGCAGATGTTCATGTTGGTGCAGATATACATGCAGATGTTCATGTTGGTGCAGATATACATGCAGATGTTCATGTTGGTGCAGATATACATGCAGATGTTCATGTTGGTGCAGATATACATGCAGATGTTGGTGCAGATATACATGCAGATGTTCATGTTGGTGCAGATATACATGCAGATGTTGGTGCAGATACACATGCAGATGTTGGTGCAGATGTACATGCTGTTGTTGGTGCTGTTGTTGGTGCTGTTGTTGGTGTTGGTGCAGATGCTTTCACACTTCCTGTCAAAGCAGAAGTGCCCTTCCCTCTCTGCGGTTGAACGCCGCCTTGCCACATGTGGCAGAGTTATTTTTACTGTGACGGTTTGCTTCTGTACGTTCACTCAGCTGTGACACCTTCAAACTATGAAGAACGGCAGGTTAACGCTCACAGAGAGGGAGACGCTCGGCAGGTCATGCACCTCCACTCTGATACTGAGGGAGGGAGGCCAAGGCTAAACCCTGAGAGTGAGACAGAAACAGGCAGCACAGACACAACTAAACCCTGAGAGTGAGACAGAAACAGGCAGCACAGCCACAACTAAACCCTGAGAGTGAGACAGAAACAGGCAGCACAGCCACATGTGAAACATCTGGATACAGAGTCAACACAACAGTAATTAACCTACAGCCTGCTCACTGCACTGTGGTGTGAGGGAGAGAGTCAATATTAGGAAATCTGTACAAACATTTAGTGTTTGCGTGTGTGTGTGTGTGTGTGTGTGTGTGTGTGTGTGCGTGTGTGTGTGTGTGTGTGTGTGTGTGTGTAACGTGACTCTCAGTCACAGCTGGAGGCCAGAACAGTTTCAAATATTCTGTTACAACAGTCGATTCACGGCGAGCAAACCTGAGCCCGACGTGACATCGCCGTCCTCCAGTTATCAGCCAGTCCTTAAATAAAGGCTCACACACACACACACACACACACACACACACACACTTTACTGACGGAGGTAACTGAAGGCCATGACAGCTGACGGAGCACGGAGCTCCATCACTGACCTTCAGACTCTGAACACATCCAACCAAACTGACGCTGGATTTATCTGAACGTTCACACGGCGTCACGGAACGAAGCAAAGTGTCAATAAAGGTTGTTCAATGAAACACACACACACACACACACACACACACACACACACACACACACACACACACACACACACACACACACACAGCTCAGGTTATTTAGTGACTCGGGTTAGAAACCATTCAGTCACTGAACAGCTGGTTTTACATGATGTCTGTGAATGTTTGAGATGTTTGTGACGAACACGTTTGGAATGCGTCCATCTGTGTGAAGAGTGTGTGTCCACTCTTCTTCTGTGGTTCCTGCAGACATGTGGAGGGGGAGGTGGAGCGGTGACGGAGGAATGAGCCTGCAGGCCCGTCAGACTGGAAATACGAGTGGGAGCTGCCAAGATGTGATGAGTGTGTGTGTGTTTACAGCAACCTCCAGAACTCATGACCCATACAGAACATACATGAACACACACACACACACACACACACACACACACACACA
Source organism: Larimichthys crocea (assembly GCF_000972845.2). Taxonomy (NCBI): domain Eukaryota; kingdom Metazoa; phylum Chordata; class Actinopteri; family Sciaenidae; genus Larimichthys; species Larimichthys crocea. Next base: position 8,287,208 of record NC_040032.1, read on the forward strand.
CACACTGATCCGAACGTTTCTTCCTGTCTTAGGGAAGTGAAGCTGTGTGACCTCACGGTGACTTCAGGCTTTGAACCTTCAGATTCTGAGTGAAGTCCGACCTGACGAGTTTTCATAGATATGATCTGTTATCTCACACACACACACACACACACACACACACACACACACACACACACACACACACACACACATTCAGGCGTCATGGAGGAAACACTCCGTCCGCCTGATGTCGGACACACACGTGGAGACCGGACAGACGTCCACAGCACAAAGCGTTTGAGGCTTTCCTCCACACACAGCCGTGCAGTGTAATCACATAAGACGGGACAGGTGGCGGCCCGGTGATCAGGTGCCAGACCCGCTTTAAGGCTGAGCTCCTCGCCGGCCTCCACCTTAAGCCTGAGAGAGAGGAGGCTCTCCACCCTCCTCAGGTAATCACTCATGCCTGGAAAACGCTGAGCTGTGTGGAGACTTATTTACAAGCCGAGCACCTGCTGGACTACAAGCAGAAAATACTCTGATTACTCTGAATACTTCCTGTTTGGAGCGTCGATAAGCGGCTGTGACGTGTGTTCAGGTGTTCGGGCCGAGCTCGGTTCTGGACACACTCTTACCTTGCAGCTGTTTGAAGCGTCCTTCCAGGATGTTTGAGTACTGCACCTGATTAACAAAGGCAGCTGGGGACAGGCAGGGCTCGCGCTCCCGGTGCTCCCGGTGCTCCCGGTGCTCCCGGTGCTCCCACTCCATCGACGTTCTCTGATATTTCCTGTCAGATCCTGAATGAAGCGGACTCCTCCTGCATAGCAGGCCACTTTCCCCCCAAAGATCAGATCAGGATCAGAACCTGCAGCACAGTCTGTAAATCCAACACTCCTCAGAGAGGAACCACGCAGGCGCCACAAAGTTGCCGCCTGTTCTTTTTTTCATGGACTGTTCGTCCCAGCTCGTCCAATGAAAACGCAGCTCAGTGTGGACGGCTTCAAAGAATCATGTCAGAGGAAAGTGGAGGACAAAATGTTCTCCTGTTTCACCTCCTCCTGTGAACACACTCCGCTCCTCAGGCCTCAAACTCTGGTTTACTCCCTCGTGGTTCCAGTAAAAGAAAACCCTGAACACACACACACACACACACACACACAGCAGAGCGGGCTAACCGGCTGTGGTCGGATAGCTGTGTAAACACAGCCTGCTGTGCAGTCATTTGCATAAGGTGTGTGTGAGGGAGGAGCACAAAGGAGGACTGTGGAGGAGGGAGGAGGGAGGAGGGAGGAGGAGGTGCAGAGGTGGACTAAACCATTAGAGCCGTTTGCTCCGTGTAGCTGGAGGGGGATTATTCAGCTCCACCTTAATTCCAGGAAGCAGCAGGGTGTGGACTGACAACAAGGTATATCACCACAGTCCTCCGTCAGCCCGGGCCTCTCAGCCTCCGTCAGCCGACATTCGATCAGTGCTCTGCTGCCGTACGCGGAGGCGTTAACACAGGAAGGAAGTAGTTGAGTCAGTCTCAGCTCGGCTCCTGAAATGTGTGTGTGTGTGTGTGTGTGTGTGTGTGTGTGTGTGTGTCAGGCAGATGGTTGACGGTGGGTGGAGGGGGTGGATGTGAGTCATCACTATCTTCAACAGTTATAGAATAAAGTGTACGAGCTGGAGACAAAAATAAAAGGAAGCTGAGATCTGAAGGACTGCGTGTCCCAGAATGCATCAGCATCATTTAAACATTGACGAGGTCACCGCGTTCTGCTGGGGTCAAAGGTCGGCGTGTTTGTTTGATCCGGGTTGGTTCTGATGAGCAGGCCCGTCTGGACCGGCTCATTAGAGGACAGGAAGCCCCCCGGGACCTCCGGAGCCAGTTTATGGAGGAGGGAGCAGACTAATGAGGAGAGCTCACCTCCTGCTGAGGAGCAGAGAGGAGCAGAGGACGCTACGCTCACACCTGATGATGAACTGATGAAATAATAATAATAATATAATGAAACAAACGGAAGCACGAGTAATGAGAATTAACGAGAGGAGCTGGGGGGAGGACAGAGAGGAGACAAAGGGAGTGAGGAGGGATGAGTAGACAGAAGAAAAGGTATGTTTCGGAGGGCAGGAGGTGAGGAAAGAGGGGGAATCCCCCTGAACAAGTCGACCTTCAGTCCCTCCTGCTCTGTCCTCAGTGTCAATGTGTGTGTGTCAGCACATTCAACATGTTACCATCCTCCTCTCTCCTTCTCCTCGCTCCTCATGGAAGTCCATCTAACAGTAACAGCCTGCAGGGAAATGCTGTATGAGGAGCAGGAGGAGCAAAGAGGAGCAGTGAGGAGGAGCAAGGAGCAGAGAGTCATGACAAAGAGGAGCCAGTGAGCAGAGAGGAGCAGAGAGGAGCAGTGAGCAGTACAGAAGTGAAGAGAGGAGGCAGAGAGGAGCAGAGAGGAGCAGAGAGGCATGAGCAGAGAGGAGAGCAGCCTGTGCTGCAGCATGTAAAGAATGTGAACATCAAGCCCACACACGTCTGACAGAGACCATCACAGGTAATTTACACACACACACACACACACACACACAACACACACACACACACACAAGAACATGTGTCAGGTGTGTGATGTGTGTGTGTGTGGTTGTGTGTGTGTGTGTGTGTGTGGGTGTGGGTGTGTTATGACAGCACGTGTGGGTTTGGGCCTGTTGCTCCCTCTGCTGGTTCTTAAAGACACTGCAGCTTGTTCAGAGTTTTTTATGTGTAAAATGTGACACACACACACACCACACACCACCACACACACACACACACACACACACACACAAAGAGTCTCAGACTAGATTCATGTAAGATTATTTCCCTAGCATGCACCTGGTGTTGAACGCTCACACAGCTGATCTTCTGTGTGCACGACTTCAGGACAGACGTCAGACAGCAGGACGGACGCGTGGACAGGTGTCGGGGGTCAGGTGGGTTCAGGTGGGTCAGGTGGAGTACACCTCTGACGATGATCTAGTATTCTGCCTCATGGATGGAGGACGTGGATGGAGGACCTCCTCCACCCTGCGGCCCTCCTCCAGGCTTTGTCCCCTTTCTAAGTATTCTGTCGCCCTACAAAGAACTCAGCAAGTCTCTGAGGACGGAGAGAACAAGTTTGTCTCTCCGTCTAATTAGCTCTGCTGCACACACACACACACACACACACACACACACACACACCACACCACACACACACCAATCATCATCGTATACAGGGTGAGTCCTCTTCCTGCATGCTCCTGCAGGCTCCGCCCCTCGTATGACACGTACAGTCACCTGACTCGATGAGTCGACTATAAAATCTGTTTTTAATCAGCGATGATCATTTATCTGAACAGAACATCGCTCACAAAACGGTTCAGCTCAGCAGGATAACGACCGAACACAACGAGCAGAAAGAGCTTTAAAATCAAAAGGATCTGAATCCATGATGATTCAGCTGTATGAACGTTGTTATGAGCTCGACATTACACGAGAAACAAAGCAGGAAAACAACCGCCGTGTTACCGGATGGACCGACTGTGATGACTCTGAGGATAAAGGTCAGCGACCAACGCCTCGATATCAGATCACTGGTAGTCATGAATCAGGTGTTCAGTTTCAGACATAACATCGTCGTGACATCGCGGCTGCTGACATCGCGGCTGCCCGTGACATCGCGGCCTGTCGTGACAATCGCGGCCTGTCATGACATCGCGGCTGCGTGACATCGCGCCTGTCGCGCTGAATCGCGGCCTGTCGTGACATCGCGCCTGTCGTGACATCGCGGCCGGTCGGGACACTCGCGGCCTGCCGTGCAGCTTACCTGCGAGAGCCTTGATGCGTGAGCGCTCGAACAGGCGTGCTGAGCTGTTCCAGTGTCAGTCGGTCTCTGCTGCCAGGTCCCAGCGGTGTTTGATGTCGTTGTACTGCTGCTGGATCTCCAAGCTGTCAAAGTCCGTCGGCGAGATGGTGCTCATGGTGTCGGGGGGAGGTAAACTCATTCAACCTGCGGGTCAGACGCAGACACAGAGTCAGACCTGACGGAGATCCACAGTGACCAATCAAACGGTTCAGACGGCCACAGTCACACGTCAGCATCACTGCAGCTTTATAGGACACATGCAAATATGAGCTGAGGCAGAACAACCGTCACAGATAAAGCTCGGAGATAAGTCAGCAACCGACACAGCCGGCGCAGACTACAAGCACAGCAAGAGAATATTATACTTTATAACCAGGCTCGTCCTGTTACACCCACACAGCAACGTGTTTTTATTCCGACACTGACATTAGTTAGAGACTGATCACAGACCGGTCTGTTTGGACCAACTCAGTCACAATTGACACGGGAAAAATCAATACTTTAGAAATAACCAGGTCAAGAACCCACCCCCACCCCCCACGCCTCCACCCAACCTCACCACCCCAACCCTCCAAACCTCCAGCTGAGTCCTCTGCAGTGCAGTCAGATTAATTCATGTTTTAAGCTTCACATATGAAAATATCATTCATTTCATTTTTAACCCTTTGTTGTAAAGGCTGGGTGGAGCAGACGTGCTCCACCCACCAGGGGATCTCCATTAAGATTAACCTCCAGCACACGGAGCACAGTGTAAGAGCATTGAACAGATTAATGCACAGGTCCAGTCAGTTTGCTAACACCTGTCAGTTTAGCTGTTGTTGTGTCTGAAGCTGTGGGAGACGCAGATGCAACGCCCGAGAACGAGTTCATGCAACGTGTTCACACTGTGAGTGTCTGTATGTAGTCAGCACATCGCATACTAATGAGCTAACATCATGTATTCATCCTGTTCATTTAATATTTCCATATAAACCTTTAAAGAGAACAGCCTGATGCTCAGACAGATCAGGTCAGTGTCAGAGGACCACGAAGCAGCTGGAGAGCTTCATGTGACACACACTGTTATTTATATTAACACAGATCTCTTTAAAGTGTAGATACGAACGGGAAACCAAGAGAGGAACGACCACCGTGGAACCAGAAACTACTATATTAATATATCACATCATCATCATCATCATCATCATCATCAGCATTCTCTTCTAAAGTCAAACTGTTCTGTAACAGAAGAAATCAACAAAGCTCAGATAATCCTGGTAGTGACAGATTAAGAAGTCTGAGAATAGAAACTAAATGCAGGATTAGAGAAGAAGAAGAAGAAGAAGAAAGAAGAAGAAAATGCCTCCACATACACCCCATGACCCAGCTGATGACATGAACCCACTGAGTGTGTGTGTGTGGTGTGTGTGTGTGTGTGTGTGTTGTTATTGTGTGCTTTAAATATGTTGGATACCTGTAAAACATACAAACACCTCTGTGTGTGTCCTCCTCGACATCATCATGTTGGGTTATGAATAAAATAAAGAAATAAACCTGTGTGTGTGTGTGTGTGTGTGTGTGTTTTGGTCGATCAGTCTATGGTGTCTCTGCTGACAAAGAGCTGAAACATTTCTGTAGAGAGGAGACAAAGGGAGGGAGGGAGGGAGGGAGGGAGGACAGAGGGAGGGAGGACAGAGAGGAGACAAAGGGAGGGAGGGAGGGAGGACAGAGGGGGAATCCCCCTGAAGCAAGTCGACCTCAGTCCCTCTGCTCTGTCTCAGTGTTCATGTGTGTGTGTCAGCACATTCAACATGTTACCTCCTCCTCTCTCCTTCTCCTCGCTCCTCATGGAAGTCCATCTAACAGTAACAGCCTGCAGGGAAATGCTGTATGAGGAGCAGAGAGGAGCAAAGAGGAGCAGAGAGGAGCAAAGAGGAGCAGTGAGCAGAGAGGAGCAAAGAGGAGCAGTGAGCAGAGAGGAGCAAAGAGGAGCAGTGAGCAGAGAGGAGCAGTGAGGAGCAGTGAGCAGAGAGGAGCAGAGAGGAGCAGTGAGCAGAGAGGAGCAAAGAGGAGCAGAGAGGAGCAGTGAGCAGTGAGGAGCAGAGAGGAGCAGAGAGGAGACAGCCTGTGCTGCAGCATGTTAAAGAATGTGAACATCAAGCCCACACACGTCTGACAGAGACCATCACAGGTATTTACACACACACACACACACACACACACACACACACACACACACACACACACACAGAACAGAGTCAGGTGTGTGTGTGTGTGTGTGTGATGACAGCACTGTGTGGGTTTGGGCCTGTTGCTCCCTCTGCTGGTTCTTAA
>NC_040032.1:8293378-8324615 GCF_000972845.2 Larimichthys crocea
CACACACACACACACACACACACACACACACACACACACACACACACTCACACACACACTCACACACACTCACACACACTCACACACACACCAAGAGTCTCAGACTAGATTCATGTAAGATTATTTCCCATCATGCACCTGGTGTTGAACGCTCACACACAGCTGATCTTCTGTGTGCACGACTTCAGGACAGACGTCAGACAGCAGGACGGACGCGTGGACAGGTGGGTCAGGTGGGTCAGGTGGGTCAGGTGGGTCAGGTGATACACTCTCTGACGATGATCTCATTATTCTGCCTCATGGATGGAGGACGTGGATGGAGGACCTCCTCCACCCTGCGGCCTCCTCCAGGCTTTGTCCTCCTTTCTAAAGTATTTCTGTCGCCCTACAAAGACTCAGCAAGTCTCTGAGGACGGAGAGAACAAAGTTTGTCTCTCCGTCTAATTAGCTCTGTGCACACACACACACACACACACACACACACACACACACACACACACACACACACTCATCATCGTTACAGGTGAGTCCTCTTCCTGCATGCTCTGCAGGCTCCGCCCCTCGTATGACACGTACAGTCACCTGACTCTGATGAGTCGACTATAAAATCTGTTTTTAATCAGCGATGATCATTTATCTGAACAGAACATCGCTCACACGGTTCAGCTCAGCAGGATAACGGGCCGAACACAACGAGCAGAACGAGCTTTAAAATCAAAGGATCTGAATCCATGATGATTCAGCTGTATGAACGTTGTTAATGAGCTCGACGATTAACACGAGAAACAAAGCAGGAAAACAACCTCCGTGTTACCGGATGGACCGACTGTGATGACCTCTGAGGATTAAAGGTCAGCGACCACGCCTCGAATATCAGATCATCTGGTAGTCATGAATCAGAAAGAGGTGTTCAGTTTCAGACTAAACATCTGCCGTGACATCGCGGCCTGTCGTGACATCGCGGCCTGTCGTGACATCGCGGCCTGTCGTGCAGCTTACCTGCGAGAGCCTTGATGCGTGAGCGCTCGAACAGGCGTGCTGAGCTGTTCTCATTGTCCCAGTCGGTCTCTGCTGCCAGGTCCCAGCGGTTGTTGATGTCGTTGTACTGCTGCTGGATCTCCAAGCTGTCAAAGTCCGTCGGCGAGATGGTGCTCATGGTGTCCGGGTGGAGGTAAACTCATTCAACCTGCGGGTCAGACGCAGACACAGAGTCAGACCTGACAGGAGATCCAACAGTGACCAATCAAACGTTCAGACGGCCACAGTCACACGTCAGCATCACTGCAGCTTTATGGACACATGCAAATATGAGCTGAGGCAGAACAACCGTCACAGATAAAGCCTCGAAGATAAGTCAGCAACCGACACAGCTGGGCGCAGACTACAAGCATGAATATTATATGTTTATAACCAGGCTCGTCCTGTTACACCACACAGCAACATGTTTTCATTCTGACACTGACATTAGTTAGAGACTGATCACAGACCGGTTCTGTTTGGACCAACTCAGTCACAATATGACACGGGGAAAAAATCAATACTTTAGAAATAACCAGGTCAAACCCACCCCCACCTCTACACCCACCCCCACCTCCTCCACCCACCAACCCTCCAGCTGAGTCTCTGCAGTGCAGTCAGATTTAAATTCATGTTTTAAGCTTCACATATGAAAATATCATTCATTTCATTTTTTAACCCTTTGTTGTAAAGGCTGGGTGGAGCAGACTGCTCCACCCACCAGGGGATCTCCATTAAGATTAACCTCCAGCACACGGAGCATCAGTGTAAGAGCATTGAACAGATTAATGCACAGGGTCCAGTCAGTTTGCTAACACCTGTCAGTTTAGCTGTTGTTGTGTCTGAAGCTGTGGGAGACGCAGATGCAACGCCCAGAGAACGTTCATGCAACGTGTTCACACTGTGATGTGTCTGTATGTAGGTCAGCACATCGCATACTAATGAGCTAACATCATGTATTCATCCTGTTCATTTAATATTTCCATATAAACCTTTAAATGAAGAACAGACTGATGCTCAGACAGATCAGGTCAGTGTCAGAGGAGCCACGAAGCAGCTGGAGAGCTTCATGTGACACACACTGTTATTATATTAACACAGATCTCTTTAAAGTGTAGATACAGACGGGAAACCAAGAGAGGAACGACCACCGTGGAACCAGAAACACTACTATTATATTAATAATCACGCACACATCATCATCATCATCATCATCCTTTCTAAAGTCAAACTGTTCTGTAACAGAAGAAATCAAACAAAAGGTCAGATAATCCTGTTAGTGACAGATTAAGAAGATCTGAGAATAGAAACTAAATGCAGGATTAGAGAAGAAGAAGAAAAATGCCTCCACATGACACCCCATGACCCAGCTGATGACATGAACCCACTGAGTGTGTGTGTGTGTGTGTGTGTGTGTGTGTGTGTGTTTGTTATTGTATGCTTTATGCTGGATATCCTGTAAAACATACAAACACCTCTGTGTGTGTCCTCCTCGACATCATCATGTTGGGTTATGAATTAAATAAAGAAATAAACCTGTGTGTGTGTGTGTGTGTGTGTGTGTGTGTGTGTGTGTGTGTCGATCAGTCTATTGTGTCTCTGCTGACAAAGAGCTGAAACATTTCTGTAACGCTTCAATAACCAAAACGTCATGGCATGAAAGCAAAAGCCACAAAAGAGGACACGCTAACGAGGACAGACCTGACAGTCCATCACAATCTGAGTGTGAGGGGGCGGGGCCAGTGAGGTCACAAGAGTCTGACAGCAGCGAATAGAGGTCAACCCTCCCCGAGGAGGAGGAGGAGGCCCGACTCAGTGTCAGCACTAATCGCTCCTCAGTGGATCAGACAAACAATCCTCTGACCTACTGTGATACAGCCTACTGTGATACAGCCTACCGTGATACAGCCTACTGTGATACAGCCTACTGTGATACAACTTACTGTGATACAGCTTACTGTGATACAACCTACTGTGATACAACCTACTGTGATACAACCTACTGTGATACAGCCTACTGTGATACAAACTACTGTGATACAACCTACTGTGATACAGCCTACTGTGATACAACTTACTGTGATACAACTTACTGTGATACAGCCTACCGTGATACAACCTACTGTGATACAACCTACTGTGATACAACTTACTGTGATACAGCCTACCGTGATACAGCCTACCATGATACAGCCTACCGTGATACAACCTACTGTGATACAGCCTACCGTGATACAGCCTACCGTGATACAACCTACCGTGATACAGCCTACTGTGATACAACCTACTGTGATACAGCCTACTGTGATACAACTTACTGTGATACAGCCTACTGTCATACAACTTACTGTGATACAGCCTACTGTGATACAGCCTACCGTGATACAACTTACTGTGATACAGCCTACCGTGATACAGCCTACTGTGATACAACCTACTGTGATACAGTCTACCGTGATACAACTTACTGTGATACAGCCTACTGTGATACAACTTACTGTGATACAGTCTACCGTGTTACAGTCTACCATGTTACAGCCTACTGTGATACAGCCCACTGTGATACATCCTACCGTGATACCTCCTGTGATACAACCTACTGTGATACAGCCTACCGTGATACCTACTGTGATACAGCCTACCATGATACAGACTACTATGATACAGCCTACCATGATACAGCCTACCGTGATACCTCCTGTGATACAGCCTACTGTGATACAGCCTACCGTGATACAGCCTACTGTGATACTGAGATACAACCTACTGTGATATTGTGATACAACCTACTGTGATACAGCCTACTGTGATACAGCCTACCGTGATATAACCTACTGCGATACAGCCTACTGTGATACAACCTACTGTGATACAACCTACTGTGATACTGAGATACAACCTTCTGTGACACAGCCCACTGTGATATTGTGATATAGCCTACTGTGATACAGCCTACTGTGATACTGTGATACAGCCTATTGTGATACAGTCTACTGCGATACAGCCTACTATGATACTGAGATACAACCTACTGTGATACTAAGATACAACCTACTGTGATACTAAGATACAACCTACTGTGATACAACTTACTGAGATACAGCCAACTGTACTCCACCTCACAAAACACACATGAGCTGAGCGCCCCATTACACCACCCTCTCTCCACACAGTACTCTAAATTCTGACATGAGTCCGCCCCCTCAGCCTGACACCAGAACACTAAATGAGTTGGTTCAACACCTACAATCATGTTGGTGCCTGAGTGTCGTCGTACAGCTGCCTCCCCCAGTCCACAGAGGAGCCCCAAAAATCTAACGTTCAATCTGCAGAGCTGAAAATCATAAAGGAGAAACATGGTGTGACCACATAGCTCATATAAGACAGATGTGCCACAGAAAGGAGGCATTCAAGAAGAAACAAACCCTCAAGGCCTGAAACACAAAGACACAAAGACACGTTAATGTAATCAAAGAGTCAGAGTCTGTCACAGATCTGTCAGACGTCCATATAAGTCTGAAAAATGACAAAAGAAACAATGTGAGACAAAAGAAATCAGCCTGTTATATTTATGAGCACAATCCAGAACAGAGCAGTGCTGACAGAAATAAAGTGTTAGAGCACACATGAACTCTCTTCTTACAAACAGCTGCCATGCTACAGCAAGAAGCTACGTTAAAGTCTCTGTGAAGTGTCTCATCTGTCCTCTGTCCTCCTGTGTCTGTCCAACACTGACACAGTGTTTTCAGTATTTTCAGGTATTCTTCGTAGTATTTTAGAGTTTGTCATTTCCTGATAAACCATAAAAACTTATTTAATTATGTTATCTAACTGTGGCTCAGTCAGCGTGTAGCTAACTGAACTGACTCAGTCCGGGACTGTTGGACTGGACACTGCTGGTTCTGAGGTTCTGTTGCTGTGTTCACTGTTAGACTGGACACTGCCGGTTCAGAGGTTCTGTCGCTGTGTTCACTGTTAGACTAAACAACATCCACTCTGTTTCACGAGGACTTTAGTCTTCCTCTCATGTCTCATGTCTCATGTCTCGTGTCCTCAGTGTTCCTTCAGCTGGGTAACAGGGCGTGGTCTCATGCAGTCTGACAACTTTCCTCTTCCTCTCTCCGTCATATAAAAGGGGGACATGCTCTGATGAAAGTGGGGCACTGGTGAAGACCCCCAGGCTAGAACCTGACCAGGCCAACACACATCAGGCCGTCGCTCACGGCGCTGAGACACCAGCTGAGAAAGCAGGACAGAGCCAGCAGCCTGACAGACAGACATAGCCACCACCACCCCTCCATCCGTCCTCCACCCCTCACCCAGCTGCTCTGATTGTCACTGCACCCCTTAATAATGAGGCTGAGAGGAAAGAGGGATGGAGCCCACAATCAGTCGCCTGCCTGCAGGGAATACACACACACACACACACACACACACACACACACACACACTTTGCCAAACAAAGAGCCGTCAGCTCCGCCTGTTCGGGCCAAAATCCAGAATATCATTTCTGTGAAGCTCAGGTGGATCCTCTGTGTCACCCCAAATCAGCTTCAGATGAGCCTGGAGGGTGGAGAGAGGAGGGTGGAGAGAGGAGGGTGGAGGGTGTGGTAGTGTTAGTGGAGGGTGGAGGGTGGCAGAGGGGGGACAGATGCCAAAAACAGCACACAAAGCCTCACGGCCTCACACAAAGCCGGAGTGTGCAGAGAGCTGAGGCCAGCCGCTCGAGCCTTTCCTGTTTGTAGAGGTGAGGCGGCCCGAGGCCTCGACGCCCCCACAGGCTGCTGATCCTGGACTGAACGCCCCCACAGGCTGCTGATCCTGGACTGAGCACCCCCACACGCTGCTGATCCTGGACTGAACGCCCCCACACGCTGCTGATCCTGAACACCCCCCACACGCTGCTGATCCTGGACTGAGCACCCCCACAGGACTCAACCACCTCACCTCACCCTCTCCTATAGCACGACAGAGAAACTACAGTGACCATGAAAAGCATGACACTCCTGATCTAGAGCCGTTCAGATCAGTTCAGTTTGTCTGTCCTGGGCTCCTGTAGAAACATGGCGGACTCTCTTCCAGAGCTTTCTCCTGGTCTAACAGACTTCTTCACTCTCAGATTAAACCAGCCAGGCGTGGACAGTCAGCTGCAGTCTCAGAGTCTGAATGAGTCCTGAGCTCAGCATCAATCAGCCGAGCTGCCATAAGTCCAGATGAAGAACAGGGATGAAATATTCACACACACACACACACACACACACACACACAGACGAGTGTGAGCGTGAGCAAGGCCTACAGGACGCCTCACACACTGAGTGTGTGTGTGTGTGTGTGTGTGTGTGTGTGTGTGTGTGAACATGAACATGCTGTATGTTTGAACCTCTCACCTGTCACTCAAACATTACTCTGTCCTCTAAACTGACCTCAGACCACGTGTTGACCCTCATTAACCATCATCCAAACTGAATTAAGGTGTGTTTAAAGTTTCTAAACAGCTGATCAGCAGCTGTGTCGCTGGCCGTTACCGGGGCAACCAGGTAGCTCACAGGTTGATAGTCACCTGTAAACAAAGAGGACACAAACGATAAAATAATGTGAACATCTGGTTTGAAGTGAACAGCTGATTAATGAGCGCGCCCTCAGGAGACATGAAGGCCGTGCGCCCACGTCACCTCCACAAAGGGTGGAGCAGCTCTCCGTCCACATCCTGAGCGAGCGACAAGCTTGACAACTAACACTGAGCTGAGGACTGTAATCATTGTTTACAATATGAAATCTAAGAAATCAACATGCTGCAATATTAAAACTAAACTGATCTGTAACAACATATGAACCACAGGCAGACGTGTTTGTGCTGTGTTCTGTTATAAAGAGTCAACCACAGGAAGGGGAGCTGACATCATGTGATCCACTCACACAGCAGATTATCTCAGATTATGATTTTAATAAAACTGAAAACAAACAAACAAACAAACAAACAAACAAACAAACAAACAAACGTTATCATGGTGAGAGTCGAACCCATCACATGTAAAACCATCTGTCCTGGAGTCAGACAAACAGTCTGTAAACAGGCTGTAAACAGTCAGACAAACAGTCAGACAACAGTCTGTAAACAGTCAGACAAACAGTCAGACAAACAGTCAGACAAACAGTCAGACAACAGGCTGTAAACAGGCTGTAAACAGTCAGACAAACAGTCTGTAAACAGTCAGACAAACAGGCTGTAAACATTCAGACAAACAGGCTGTAAACAGTCAGACAAACAGTCTGTAAACAGTCAGACAAACAGGCTGTAAACAGTCAGACAAACAGGCTGTAAACATGCTGTAAACAGTCAGACAAACAGTCAGTAAACAGTCAGACAAACAGTCTGTAAACATTCAGACAAACAGTCTGTAAACAGTCAGACAAACAGGCTGTAAACAGTCAGACAAACAGGCGGCTCCTGTCTCTGCTAATGAAGACGTGTTGGTCAGCGAACGCTCGGCCTAACGACACGCTTCACTGCAGCACAAAGGAAGTGTGAATGACAGGAAGTGAAAAACAGCTTGTTCAGAGGATTTAGAGAGTCAGCACGGCGGGGGGCCACGAGGACAGGAGGACACGAGGACAGGAGGCCACAAGGCCAGGAGGCCACGAGGACACGAGGCCAGGAGGACACGAGGACAGGAGGACATGAGGACACGAGGCCACAAGGCCAGGAGGACACAATCCAGGAGGACACGAGGCCAGGAGGACACAATCCAGGAGGACACAAGGCCAGGAGGACACAAGGACACAAGGCCAGGAGGACACAACGACACGAAACCAGGAGGACACAACGACACGAGGACACAAGGACAGGAGGACATGAGGACACAAGGCCAGGAGGACACGAGGACAGGAGGACACGAGGCCAGGAGGACACGAGGCCACAAGGCCAGGAGGACACAATCCAGGAGGACACGAGGCCAGGAGAACACAATCCAGGAGGACACGAGGACACAACGACACGAAACCAGGAGGACACAACGACACAAGGCCAGGAGGACACAACGACACGAGGACACAAGGCCAGGAGGACACAAGGACAGGGGGACACAACAAACCATCAGCCATCAGTTATTCCATCATGGTTTGCAGCCTGATGATGAATCTGGTTGTTCATGTGGATCTGACGTTAGAATAACACTGAACATGGACAGACAAACAGAACAGAGATGAGTCCATGTGTGTGCAGCGACGTCATTAAATATGAATGTTACTGTACGGCCTGCAGACAATGAGCATCACCTCAGACAGGAAGAGGACAGGGAGGACACAGCGTCCTCTAGTGGAGCAGAGACACAACCTGCCACCTCCAGAGGAACAACACTGATGTTTACAGAGTGAGGCTCAGACATGACACAGAAGAAGAAGAAGAACATTTAATCACTTTGTTTTCTTTAAAATCCACGTTATATCTACAGACCATCAGAGCAGTCAGATGAAGACAGGACGGGGATGAAGATGACATAATGTTCATGTTTCTATATTTAGAAAGCATCATGTGGTCACATCCCTTCTTCCTGTAAACCAGTTACCAGCCTCGGTGTGAATCACTCTGTCCTCACACCGGCTCCAGGTCTGCTGTCTCCTGTCTCCTGTCCAACGTGTCCTTGAAAGACGTCTGAGGGCTTCCTGAGGCTGATGTTGAGTCTCAGCCAAAACTATTGTACTGTTTGTCTCCTCTGAATCAACCTCCATCCTACAGCCTAACCCTCCATCCCACAGCCTAACCCTCCATCCTACAGCCTAACCCTCCACCATCGCCTCCACCATCGCCTCCACCATCGCCTCCATCACGTCCTCACAAACCTCACTTCATCCTCCTGCATGCTGCACGTGTCACCTTCCTGTCAGGTCTTCTTCTGCACGTGGTGACCCTCAGACATCAGGTCTGTAGATCTCAGTGATACCTGCCTGATGGAGCAAACACCACCTGCCTGATGGAGCAAACACCACCCTGCTTCACCTGGAGCATCCGTCCCTGCTATGAGTCACAGTGTGTAGGCCAGGCACGCAGCACAAAGCTCAGTCCATCACAACACACACACACACACACACACACACACACACACACACCGACCACACGGTCGGGCGCTCGGGCTCCCCGGTCGGGCACTCGGGCTCCCCGGCCGGGCGCTCTGGCTCCGGGGCTGCAGATGTTGTGGCTCCCCGGGCTGCGTGGACTGAACACGCAGATGAAATGTGTCTGCTCCAGACAAAGACCCACACACACAGCGCACCTCCTCACACATGTGTCCGCTCACAGCGCGTCTCTCTCGGCCACAAAGCCTCCGTCTGTCCGGAGCTAGCGGCGGCGGGAAGCTAGCAGCAGCACCTGAACATCGCATCCCTGCTCGGCTTTGTTTGGCGGGCAGCCGCCGGAGGGAGAACCGGACACAAAACAAACATTCTTACCTTTTATTCGTCTTCTGTGTCTGTGGACGTCGATGTTTTCGTTACTACCGCGACACTACGGCCGATATCTCAGCGGGCATGAACGGTGTCTTCCGACGGCGCGAAGCTAATCGTTGTAACGGTTAAACCGTCCAGGTGACGCGGAGCATGTCCCCGTTAAATCCGCATCCTCCGCGGACAAAAAGAGCCTGTCCCTGCGCTGCCAGCCGGAGTTACGAAACCACACCAGCACCACCAGCAGCTTCCTTCAGATATTTAAATATATCAACGTGTCTCGCCTGTTTCCACGCAGCGATCACACGGAGATCCGCAGCTTCTGCTTCTTCCACCCGCGGCCGAGCATCCGAAGGGCCGCTGCCGCTCACCGTGCTCCGGTCACCGCGAGAAGAAAGAAGGACGTGGAGCTGCTGCTGCTGGTTAGGGGTGTGTGTGTGGGGGTGGAGGTGGTGGATGCTGTGGCGCGTGGGTGGGTCGGGATGTGGTGTAGGAGAATAGCTGTGCCGTGAGGGTTGGGTTTTGCTGTGAACCACTTGTCCACTGAGTCCATCATGGGGAAGCGTTTCCACAGATCCTGCCGTACATATAAGCCGTCAGCGCTGGGCGGAGAGGAACAGCGGCTGCGTGTCCGATGGACGTGGGGTTCCAATGTCCCTGGTGCTAGAAGTCTAACACAGCAGTGCCTCAACCCATCTTGGAAACCATGCAACGAAACCATTAACTTACAATAAGCAACGTTATTGAGTTATAAAACATGTAAATATCACATAAAACAATCATATCTTGCCTACATGAATGTGTCTATTCACTTCTATATAGTATATATTCACTATATGGTTAATATTGTTTATTATTTATAGATATTACTTATTTATTGAGTATATCTAGGCAATGCTTAAAAAAAACTGCAAGTTCCTTCACGACGGTCCACTTTGAGTGCTGGCTCGATAAGCAGATCGAGTCAGGGTCATTCTATTTCTACAAATAAAGTCCATCGTCCATATACTGAAACAACAAACACATACCCACACGCCAGAAAAACAAATAACACGATTTTGTGCGGTCTTATAGTCTCACAGTCTGCGAGGACGTCACAGAGACTACGTCCAGGTTTTAGACAGTCTGCGGGGACGTCACGGAGACTACGTCCAGGTTTTAGACAGTCTGCGGGGACGTCACGGAGACTACGTCCAGGTTTTAGACAGTCTGCGGGGACGTCACGGAGACTACGTCCAGGTTTTAGACAGTCTGCGGGGACATCACAGAGACTACGTACAGGTTTAAGACAGTCTGCGGGGACGTCACGGAGACATCACATGTTTTTCCGTTAGCTCCATATTTAACGTGTTGGAAGAGATCCAGACTGCAGAGAGGGACTCGCTCTTGTTGGTGGCCTGTGGACAGGAAACTAGGACAGACAGCGGAGTCTAACACCTAAATTATGTTTGTGTCTTTGTGTCCTTCATCTGTGTCTCTCTGGGTGTGTGGATGTGAGTTTGGGTGTAGCTGAACCAACAAAGTGGTGGTGGCGAGTCTTCATGAGATGATGGGTCTGGAAAATAGCTTGTTACTCATTACGAGCAGTTAGTGGTCGTGACAAAGCTCTGCTGTGTTGTTAGTGCGCTCACTCTGTTTTACATTTCTGCTGCTGACTGAAGCTCCTCGACTGAGGCCATGACGGAGTTTACTCCATCAACATGTTTGAGCTGCTTCCATCAACACCTGACTCACCTGACTCACCTGTTTCAGTTCACGGACAGGTGAACTCAGGTGATGGATGGTTTCGTTGGTTTAACACTGTTGGTCGTCTGATTTTATTAGTTTTTGAAGGTGCCATATATTTCAGGCATTTTCGTGTTTTATTATTAAACTACTGTCCGCGTCCTCGCAGCACGCTGACATTAGCTAACATTAGCTCGCTAGCTAACGCGGTCAAAGTTGATGTATAAATTTGTCTCGTGTGGTCGGCTAACGTGATCTATGACGCTAACTTACGTCTGAAGACAGACGTGTTGATTTAGACAAAAATATGTAACGCACAGAACAAAGGCAGGAGCTAACGCGCTAACTGTAACGGCCCAAATACAATATGGAAACATTACAGATAGTAGCATTACGTTAACGTTGCTATAACATTAACGTTGCTATAACGTTGCTATAACATTAACATTGCTATAACATTAACATTGCTATAACATGAACGTTGCTATAACGTTAACGTTGCTATAACGTTGCTGTAACGTTAACGTTGCTATAAGGTTGACGTTGCTATAACGTTGCTATAACGTTGCTATAACGTTAACATTGCTATAATGTTGCTATAACGTTAGCGTTGCTATAACATTAACGTTGCTATAATGTTGCTATAACGTTAACGTTGCTTTAACGTTGCTATAACATTAACGTTGCTATAACATTAACGTTGCTATAACGTTAACATTGCTATAACGTTAACGTTGCTATAACGTTAACGTTGCTATAACATTAACGTTGCTATAACGTTGCTATAACGTTAACATTGCTTTAACGTTGCTATAACGTTAACATTGCTATAACGTAGCTATAACGTTGCTATAACGTTGCTATAACGTTGCTATAACGTTAACGTTGCTATAATTCGAGTTAACGTAACCTTACTATGGGCCAAAGGCGTCACAGTTTTCTGGATGTTACGTAGATTAATGGCAGAAAGCGTTTTGTAAGAGCTAAACATCATAAGTCAAATAAAATGAGGTCTTGTCTCTCATAACTGGATTTAAATCCAAACTTTGAAAACGTAACGTAACATAAACACATTTTATTGCTGTATGCTAATGAGCGAGCAGCACGAGCTACAAAATGTCCACTAACGTTAACAAATGACCGGCACAGACTTCAACACAGGCACTGTCTGAATTTGTTAAGTTAGCACACCTGTGCGTAGTACTTTGTGTACTTACTGGAGTACCACACTACTTCCTGTACGTAGTACTTTGTGTACTTACTGGAGTACCACACTACTTCCTGAGCGTTTTCCCGCTTCTTCTTCATCTTCTCTGAATTGTAACCGTGTAACGTGTTAGCTCTGATCTGACCTCTTCCTTAATGTACAGGAACATTACAGATAGTAACGTTAACGTATTGACCACAGGTGTCACTGTTAACAGTTTTTATTTTATTGTATGAGCTGAACAACATAAAGTCAAATTAAACGAGGCCGTGTCTCTCAACCCTGGTCAGCTAACGTGACGCTAACGTACGTGTGAAGACAAACGTGTTGATTTTAGACAAAAATAAATAATGTAGCAAACAAAACACAGCTAACGTTAGCGATGGAGCTAACGCGCTAACTGTAACTGAAGCTGGCTCGACGGGTAAACAGCGAGCTAGTTAGCATCATGGAGCTAACGCTCCAGGTAAAGTATGGGAACATTACGTTAACGTAACCTTACTATGGACCAAAGGTGTCACAGTTTTCTGAACGTTACATGTAGATTACCGGCAGAACACGTGTTGTATGAGCTGAACAACATAACGTCAAATAAACGAGGTCTTACATACGTGCTAATCTGTGTTAGCATAAAGACATTTAGGTGCTACCCCGGCTCAGCTGTATGTTTCTGGTACGTATGGTGACAGAGTAACTTTTAATCATATTTACCTCATTAACTTTTCATTAGGACTGATTTGAATTTATATCTGACTCTTTATTTTGTACATTTCACACACCCGGCTCTGTCCAGATGTCTTGCAGTGATGTTGGAGCCCATACGAGCTGTGGGTACGCAACCTGTTTACACCCCAGCTCCGGCCCCGGCCCCCAGCCCGGCCCCCAGCCCGGCCCCCCAGCCCGGCCCAGAGCTCATCCACAATCCACCATGACAAAGAGAAAGAGCTGAGCGCAGGAGATCAGGCTGCTTTCTGCAGATTACAGCAGTTTGAGCTAAACCCCCCCTCTGTCTGCTCACTATAGACGGGACCCGGGCGGGTGGGGCATCACCGCTGTGTGCAGTGACCAGGGTGGAGCTGGTGGAGCTGGTGGAGCTGGTGTGACTGTGGAGCTTCACAGCCGAGTAGACATGATCTCTATTCTGTTTTTTTACCCCGGCACAATGTGACTGATGTTTCCAGTCTTAAAGCTCAATCACATGCCTGCAGGCCGGGTGATGGAGCGCGGGTCACGCTGACGCGGAGAACACGAGCTGGACCGAGTTCACTGCACACACACACACACACACACACACACACACACACACACACACACATATGTACATATACATATATATAGTTATTATATATTTCCAACAGGTCTCTGACACGTTCAGCTTCATGCAGACAAACAAATAAGAATATAAAAGAAGACGCTCACATCATCATCACAGTGAAAGTTGACTGAACATCACAGACTGACGGTGTTCCTCTGGGCGGATGTAAACTTTATTTTAAAATCATCTTTACACCCAGCACGAGGCCACGCGGCTGGTTTCCGTCCATCTGATGCTCTGATAGTGACACGAGACAAACATCACGTGATTGGAGTTATTTACTGTCTTCATGTTGAACTGACTGACGTAGATCATCTGTAGTAAACACTGTCGATGCTCCTCAGGTACGTCATGAGGAGGAGAGCTGCAGGTGATCTGTGAATCATTACAAACATCCCAAAGCTGTGTTTGACCAACAAAGAAGAAAGTTTGCTGCTGCAGCCGTTGGTGGCGGCGGGTTATCGTCCGGTCAGTGTGACCTACTAAAGATATTTATATCCAACTTTTTTTTGAGTCATCTCCCTCCCAAGGACGACGCTGCTATTTCTGCTGAGCTTCTTGCTCATCCTCCACCTCTCCGTCTTTTCTTCTCTTCCTTTCTCTAAACTAGTTGCTGGAGGTCACCCTGCTGCTCCACTTCCAAATTACATAATAATAATTGGACAGAATGAAACCAGGACAGCAACGAGCTGTGGTGCAACGTGACTCACCGAGCTCCCAGGATGAGACAGACACAGACAGGCAGACAGACAGACACATACTACACGTATGTTTTGGCGTGTAGCTCACATTTCTGGATCACATGATCACATGATGCGTTCATGTGGAAAACACAACAGAGCTGATGCTACAACTGTAGCCGCTGTTAGCTCAGTTCGTCAGCTTGGCGGTGAGCTCAGAGCGACGGGCAGCTTGGCGGTGAGCTCAGAGCGACGGGTACCCGTCGCTCTGAGCTGTGAGCGACGGGACGGCGGTGAGCTGACGAACTGAGTGTTTGTACTAACAGGCGTTATGGACGACCAGGAAGAAGAAGAGGAGGTAACCAGGCTCAGCAGCTTCTATGGACATGATGGCAGAGGAGAAGAGAGTGAAGAGGACGCTGACGGAGGAAGCTAAGAAGAGAAAAGGAGAGAGTGAGCGAGCAAGAAGCCGCCGGACAAGAGTAAATGTGGGACTGACTTTTAGTGGTTGGTGAGAGCTTGGTGAAATAAAAGGCTGAAAGACAGACGCCGAGCTGGGCTGACTGCTGCTGGACTAGGCAGTGATATCAGCTGCTGCTGGGGACCTGGATGATGATTGGCTGCTGGATGTCAGTCAGATTGACGGACAGCTTCTGTACAGATGTGTAACACCTCCCTCTGGTGGAGGATCATCTCGTCACTGCTGTAACAGTTATTCCAACATGTGATACTGACTTCATCAACAACATATAAAAATATACAAAAACAATAAATCAGAGGAGTGATAAATGAGGGAGTCCCCGCTGAGGTGGACAGATGTCTCTTGGACTGTCTCGGCTCGTCTCTTTTCTCCTTCGTCAGTCTTTTTATTTCTGTGCCTGTCCGACGCTGCAGCCTGTCGGCTGAGGACTTTCCCTTCACGTCTGACAGCAGCTTCAGATTCAGCTGAGCTCATCGTCCCTGAGTCATCTGTTTAAAGATGCTTCAGTCAATGATCAGTCATCTGTTGTTTTCAGTACAATTAGAGGTCCAAACTGTCACATTAATAATCTTTATAACTCTGTTTTAATCAGAGTTTAATCAGCCGATAATCAGACTTGTTATGAGACTTTATTGTCACAATCCATTCCTCTGCTGCTCTGCCAGTAATTTTCCACTCTCCTCCCCTTTGCTCACGCTCCCTGCCGGCCACTCCCCTCTCCTCAGTCAACTGTTCACCTGTGCACTCAGGTACTCCTCATCAGTCTCTAGCCACTATTTAAGCAACACCAGCCCAGCGTTACGTTGCCAGATTGTCTTTGTATTATGCAGAACTTTCCAGCACTCATCTTCGGCTTGATTTCCCGGTTCCAACCCTGCTTGTTCCTGACCCGGACTCTCCGTCTCTGCCCTGGTAAACCTGCCTGCTTTCCGTCCCCAACTCCGATCCCATGTGAGTTTCCTGGTGTTATTTGTTTATTTGTTATCGTCTGCATCTGTTTGGCGTCTTGCCACTCCAACTTCGACATGGGAGATTTCTCAGCAGATGCCTTCGGAGCTTGTGCTTAGGACTTCTGAACTGCAGCTCCATCTAAAGACTTTTACAGAAAGACTGTGTTCCTGCCTACTGTCAAGTGCATAACAAACAAACTGATATCACTGTGCAGTTATTCTTCATATATAACAAACTGTTATCACTGTGCAGTTATTCTCCATATATATAATATACAAACTGTTATTACTGTGCAGTTATTCTCCATATATAACTCCAAAAACATAAAATAAAAATAAATTTCATGAGAAAACTCAGTTTTTAATGTTTCGTTTGCAGCTGGAATGAGAAAAATAAATATTCATCATGTGATTCATGTTGGAAATTAACATATGGTAAGTGAAAAAACAGACGAGCAAACAACCAATCCAAAACATTTAGGCTGAAAATAAAAGACTATTGGAGGTCAGAGAGACATTTTAAATGTCTGCACACACTCAGTCAGTGTTTACTGGCTCTACAGTTGAAGTGACTGAAAGAAACCACGAGATGGCGCTATTCTTCATGTCATCTGTCTCATATTCACACACCATCAGGATCTTACCACACTGACACACCACTCTTATTTTGAAAAGTCTCCTGGCTGAACTGAGATCAGATACTTCCTGTCAAGGTTAGCGAACATAGGCTGAAGGAAATAAAAAAAAAACATGTTTAATGACGCTTCTTCGTTACTTTTTATTTTTTATGCTGTTTCATCTCTCAAATCATTTCTTATTAATTTATTAAAGTTTTATTTTTATTTCATGTTTTGATTATGATTTATGATGATATTACAGATTTGCACATTAAAGCATGCAGACATAAAGAAGACCTACAGTATGTCTCTGCCATGTTGACTGCATGTGAACTCAACAAAACGTAACACAAGAAAAACAAAAGTACGACTGGTTGACATCTTTTTTTAATTCGGTTCTTCTCGTCTTTGGTTTTCTAAATACTCACAGCATTCATGACAACAGATCAAACTTTACTGGAATCAGCTAAATTTAGCAAATATCCCCAAAATATCCATCGCTAAGTGCATGAGCTCTTCTCTTTCTAGCTTACAGTCCACTTCGGTGCACATGTCAAATTATACAAAAACTTCAGGTTTCTCTTATTTTACATCAACAAATAAAAACAGGGGTGAGACAGAAACTGCTGAGTCATCAGACAAACTGTACAATAACACAAAATCAACAATGTGTGGTTAAAAAAACGAACAAACAAACAAAAAAAAACACAATTCAGATGACGTCAATTTAGGTTCAGACATGAAAGAATGTGGACGTGAAGGGGAATGTGACCAGAACATGTGACATCGTGAGCGGGCTGACAGAACATCAGGTAGATCTTTGAAACATTTCATCAATAAAACTTTGAGAATTCAGATTAAAAATGACAAAAATCACAATTTAACAAAAAACTGTTTAAAAAAAAACAATAATTACAAAAAGTTTAACGAACAAACAAACAAAGCGTTCCCTCGTCTGCAGGATTATTTCTTTAAATGTGAGGTGGGACATGAGAGGAGCTGACGACGATGGCGACGACGATATGTTTCATGAGCTGTGATCGGCTCCTGTTGTGTTTAATCATGGTCCTCTCTTTGTAAGACAGATGTGTACGTGCGGGCTGTGTGTGTGTTGCGTACGTCGATAAACACGCCGAGGTTACCGAGTTCTGCGGCGCAGACATGTGTTCGGCCTGCGCGCTGCCACGAAGCCTTGTTTGCAGAAGCACTTGTAGGAGCCGGCGGTGTTCACGCAGCGAGCGTTCTTACAGGGACTGCCCCGAGGGCTGGGCTCCGCACACTCATCGATGTCTGAGGGAGACAAACACAACCAATGAGAGCGAGCCGGAAGCAAAGGAAGCAATCTGATTGGTCAACTAGACATTTAGTACATGCTCAAACAGGCAGCAGAGCGACATTAGCATCAGCATTATTCGTCCACAGCCATGGTAACATTATAACAGCAGACTGTCCTACAGTACGAACAGGGGACCGTGCTTTGAAACAAAGGGACCTCATGAAACATAGCAGCTCCTCTTTTACAGGATGTTATGAAGTCTCATAAACAGGTAAATTATCCAATAAATGTTCATTAAAATATAATATATATAGTTATAACCTATGCAGGCTGCGAATATACAACAAGTAGTTCCGACCAAGCAATCACGAAATAAATAAACTGAATAAACAAAAATATCACTCTGCCATCTCCACGCTGTCACATCCCAAAAATATGTAAATGCAACACTGCAAACCTTCATGTAATATTAAACAGAACATCATTTCTTGTAACTAATGAATATACAGACCTATGCAGCGGGTGCGGGAGTGGTCCAGCCTGAAGCCTGTGTTACATTCACACATGGTGCCCAGGTACGAGCGCACACAGCGGCCGTTTGCACAGCTGCATTCATCCGAGTCCTCCTCTGAACTGTCCCCTTCAGAAAACATAGGACGGATCAGAAAGTCAGACGTCTGCAGGGGGGAAACAGATGAGACGCTAACAGAGATGGCCGATGGTTTACCTGGGTTGTAGTTGGCGAATACTGGCAGGAAATCCTGCTCCCCGTCGGACTCGGTCTCCAGATGCATCTCACACAGACGGCTGAACATCTCTGAGCACGAGAAACAAACATTAGAAAAAGGAGGAGGCGCTGGGAGCGTTCAGAGTCGGCTCCTCACTGTACTCACCTGAGTTTCTGGGTGGACAGGTGTTACACTCGGGCCCCCAGCCTCGACCGTAGTGACAGCAGCACTCCGAGTACGTCACCACGATGCCGTTCCTCGGCTCGCTGCAGATCAAACCCTCGTCCACCTGCAGGAAGCACACGTCTTTGTGGGCTGCAGTGCGATCTGGGTAAAAAAAAGACAAAGCGGGAAAATGTTAGAAATGATTTTCAGATTTTAAGTTTCTGTCACAGGATGTAGCTCAGAACAGGAAGCCACATTCAGCCAGTCCAACAGTGACACTGGATATAAACTGAAATAATGAGTTCACATCAGCACAGTCCTCTTAGAGAAGATGGATGCTGGTCACATGATGTCTTAATAAATGATGGAATATATTTCTACATATGTTGAACAGTTAATCAGTGACTACACGTGTCAAACGTAAATAACGGGTACGAAGAAGAAAAACTTTAAATAACCTCAATATATAGATTATATTATATTACATTATATTACATTATATTATATTATATTATATTATATTACTTTGTCCGATCTGATGTGCTCATGGGAATAACGAGCTTCAACAGATAAACTTTGTGTCGAACTGCAGAATCATCTTAAAGTTACCAAATGTTTAAAATAAGACATCACGCCATGTGCATCAGTGTTTATCATATATATTCTATATATCTATATCTATCTAAGATATATATATATAAAATGAATCCATGGAGTACATGTGGCAGCCTGATGACAAACTCCTGCAGTGTCTTTTATGTCGACATAAAATAATCAGTGTTGTGCTACACTTCACTCGTTAGGCCGACAGCTCGTGGATCAGTATGTACAGACTGAAGATATATAATGTTGGTCCAGTCCTGTGGAGTCACACATATGAAACATTCATGGCGTTCATGACTGTGAAGGTCTGACATGCAGAATGAGCTTCAGTTTACACACAGATAGTTTTTGGACATGCAGAGCACATGAAGTCAAATCAAATCTTCACACTGAACATGTTTTGTGTGCGTACATTCCATGTGTATTCTTAGTCACTACACAAACTGGTGTCTCTTCCAGGAATGGGAACTGTGAGTGGGTAGATGGTATTACATAAAGCCAGTGCGGGCCAGATTGGAAGGAGCAACATGAGCGGCAGATGTGGTGACGTAAGCCAGAACTCGTTTGGATGGGTCATGCTCAGGTGAGCTGACGCTGATTTTTACCCACCGTCATAGACGCACTGTTTCAGCGCTGCACTGAAGGTGAGGGGAGGGTCACAAAAACAGTGAAAGGAGCCGGGCGTGTTCTCACACCTGCCATTCTTACAGTACGAGGGGTCCTGGCACTCATTCACATCTGCAAAGGGCACCACAGACACTGGTTACAGTATGAACATCTGCTTGGGGCCAGCTCTGAGTCTGTAGGTGGTGGACACAATAATCATCAAATTGAATTCAGTACAATAAATCTGCAATAGACACTTTGTTTGTGATGTTCAGTGTGAATCATTCAGTCAGTCACACACTGAACATTCAGCATTCATTGCAGTGATATTGTAACAATGTACAGAGATCCTCGTTATTGTGACCACCCCCTGGTATGTCCGGACTCTTTTCTGCTTCCTTTCTATCAAAATGTTGCATGCAAACTTTCAAAATGAGCTTGGGTCATGCATAATGCTGCAGGTAACATGCAACCGCACCGCGACATCGGCAACATCTGCAACCAGCTGCAACATCTGCAACCAGCTACAACATCTGCATCCAGCTACAACCAGCTGCAACATCTGCATCCAGCTACAACAAGCTGCAACCAGCTGCAACATCTGCAACCAGCTGCAACATCTGCAACCAGCTGTAACATCTGCAACCAGCTGCAACATCTGCAACATCTGCGACCAGCTGCAACATCTGCAACCAGCTGCAACCAGTTGCAACATCTGCAACAGCTGCAACATCTGCAACCAGCTGCAACCAGCTGCAGCTTAAAACTGGAAGCTTTGTTCCAGCAACACTTTTAGTTTGCAGATAAAATGATACTGCCATGAAGGCCGGTGTGTACTCTGTGTGTGTGTGTACTCTGTGTGTGTGTGTACTCTGTGTGTGTGTGTGTACTCTGTGTGTGTGTGTGTACTCTGTGTGTGTGTGTGCGTTGCCACTCTTTACTTGAAGCTTGAATGAAACTAAATATGGCGTCATTGGACTGAAAACCTGAAACATGAGGGACTGGAAGACATTTAGATGTTCAGACCTGAGATCAACATTCACATTCAGTCCTGAGAACTTTAAGATGAATAACTCGCTCAGCTGATTCATGTCCAAGTACAAGTGATGCACAAACATGTCCATCCTCCTCCTCACTGTAAAAATCTACACGTCCAAACTAACTGCTGTAAAATCATCACATCACTATTTATTTCATAAATCTCTGAAACAGCTTCAGACTTCAAACACTGAATAATTATCCTAACTGTAACTTTAAATGTCAGTTTATGATTTAATGATTCATTATTAATCACATGAAAGGTGGATGTGCTGTTGGTGCTGTTACAGTTTGTTATGCCAGGTCAGGCACGATATTGGTTGAAGATGCAGACACATCTCCTTTACTGAAAACTCTCTTGCTGCTGCTGAGCATCTGTGTCTCTCTGTCTCTATCACAGGTTCCACTGCTACTGTAATCATTTTATCAGTCATTGTAATTCATTGTCATTTTATCAGTCATTGTAATTGTACAATATGTTTTTGTTGGAAGTCAATGAGACGTTTTTGGTCACCATGGCGTCCACAGGGAGAATCTGACACTACATGAAAAATACTAATGCAGTGAAATCAGCGTGTTCATGTTTGACATCTCCAAGACTGTAACAGCACATCCACCTTTATGTGATAAATAATGAATCATTAAATCATAAACTGACATTTAAAGTTACAGGACAGTTATTCAGTGTTTGAAGTCTGAAGCTGTTTCACAGATTTATGAAATAAATAGTGATGTGATGATTTCACAGCAGTTTGTTTGGACGTGTAGATTTTTACATGAAGCTGAGCAGAAGGAGAAAAATGCATCAACACAGTTTAAAGACGTGAGAGGAAAAGAAACAAAAAATGGACTAAAAAGAAAAGTTTCTGCAAAAGTTCTCACAGCCAAGCGGGGGCAGAGGTTAAGCTCATCGACGCCCTTCATCCTAACATCGGATCTAACAGGTCACATGAGAGATGACAGCGTCTCTGCTGACTTCAGGTCAGGGAGCAGCAGCTTCACATGGAGGTCATCTGAAGTTCACACGAGGCTCAACATGGAGATTCATCACCACAGGTAGCTCCAACATGAACGTCTGTCACCACAGCTCAACATCAAGATCTCTCAAACACTCGTCTGATGGACACACACCAGAAGGACCGGATCGACAGTCGCACCTCACCGAGAACTCTCCGGACCTCGGCTCAGGTGTTTCTATGAATATGACACACCTGTGTGAGTCCAGAGCCCATCTCCAACATGTCTGACCTAACAGAAGTCATTCAACCACACCGTCCATCTCTGCTCTTCCTGGTCCAATCATGGCCATCAGATGAGCTTTCTTTCTGTAGTTATCAGCAAACCCGACTCAAAGACTGTCCGGCATCTGAACTGAGCATCAGGTGGTTCAGATCCTCAGAACAAAGCAACACATAATGTGACCGTCTACCATCTGATATTCAACTATCATACCCAGACTCTGTAATACTTATGAAGTCAGAACAGAAACAGAACAAACAGAACTTTGATAAAGAAACATGACGGGCAACTTTCAGTTTGGTCTGTAAACATTAGAACACATGACGGCGTGATGTTTGATGTGACGATGTAACGATGTTAACCTCACGCTGCCGACACAGAACTTCTTGGACTTTCCTCTCACATATCCGGCCGCAGACAGCCACATTACCCAGAATCCCGGTGCTCGTCATAACCTTCCTGCTGCCGAGTGTCTGCACTCACCGGCCTGCTCCTCAGGAGTCACACAGCTGTTTCGGTCCGTGGCGAGCGTCCATGGCGGGGAGCAGATGCAGTAGTACGACCCCGGGGTGTCCACGCAGTGACCGTTCTTACAGTTAGCCGGGTCCTCACACTCGTTCACGTCTGGAGAGGAGACAAAGACTCAACACTCAGATTAATGTAGAATAACTCCGATAATCCAGATTATTCATCTATCTTTATAGATTATATAAACACAGGTTACGGCGTTGGGAGCTGATACGATCTTACTGACCTGCTATCGTTGCCATCACACAGTTGGTCTTATCGGCGTCTTGAGTCCAGGGTCGGTTACAGTTGCAGAAGAAGGAGCCTTCGGTGTTGACGCACTGACCGTTGGTGCACAGAGCCTCGTTGTGGCATTCATTCACATCTGAGGAGGAAGATACGACCGTAAAGAGCCTGTGACGGAGCTTTGACTGATTTTATGTCGAGGCTGAAGCCACGTACCGATGCACTCCAGGAGGTTTCCGTCATAGTAGAAGCCCCGCTGACAGTAGCACTCGTAGCCCGGCATCGTGTTCTCACAGCGACCCTTCTTACAGATCTCCTCCCCAAACAAAGAACACTCATCGATGTCTGCACACAAGGAAGGAAACATCGTGTTGTTGGACGTGAGGAGAGCAGTCTCCCTGTCCCCATCCCTGTCCCCATCCCCGTCCCCATGCCCATCCCTGTCCCCATCCCTGTCCCCATCCTCGCCCCCGTTCCTGTCCCCATCCTCGTCCCCATCCCCGTCCCTGTCCCCATCCTCGTCCCCATCCCCATCCTAGTCCCGATCCCGTCCCCTGCTGTATCTGAAGACAGGTGTGATACTCACCGTGGTAGGCAGGCAGGCCGTACATCATTCCTTCATCATAGTAGAGGCCTTGTCCACTCGGACACAGGGAGTTGTAGTCGACTGGGTGGAGGAAACAAAATATGACATAATGCTGATCATCACATGTTCAGGAAGCTGAGTGTGTGTTTACACTGCTCTGTAGACGTACCTGTCCCAGAGACTGGACACGGGTAGATCTCACAGTGATCCCCCCACCCGACTCCAACCGTGGTGCAGCAGCACTCCTGTTTGGTGATGTTAGTGGCCACGACGCTGTCGCAGAACACAGTGTCGTCCAGGTTCAGGTAGCACTCCTTCTTCTCCAGAGTCACCACCCGAACCGCTGCAGGAGGAAACACAGCGAGCGTTAGGAAACACGGCGAGCGTTAGGAAACGCGACGAGCGTTAGGAAACGCGGCGAGCGTTAGAAAACACGGCGAGCGTTAGGAAACGCGGCGAGCGTTAGGAAACACATCGAGCGTTACGAAACGCGGCGAGCGTTAGGAAACGCGACGAGCGTTAGGAAACGCGACGAGCGTTAGGAAACGCGGCGAGCGTTAGGAAACACGGCGAGCGTTAGAAAACACAGCGAGCGTTAAAAAACGCGGCGAGCGTTAGAAAACGCGTTGAGCGTTAGCAGAGGTTCTGGTGTCTGGATAATGATTGAATTCTTTGACTTTCCGGCTGTTCTGGGTTGGAACTGAGACGTTCTGGTTCAGGACAAACGGATCAGATGCTCAGGCCTGCTTGAAGCTCGGGGATGAACGTGGCTTACCCTCACAGCTGTGTTTGTCCTCGGACAGGACGAAGCCGTGGTTGCAGACACACAGATACGAGCCGGGTCTGTTCTCACAGGAGCCGAAGGGCTGGCAGAGACTTCTGTCCACGGCACATTCATCGATGTCTGAAAGAAACACGAAGATCAAAGTTTCCAAAAACATCCGAGACAGAAAGACTGAAGAGACGTTCAGACTTCATGTTACACTGAGGAATGTGTCTGTCAGCAGCTGAACAACATGATGATGATGACTTCCTGCAGATCGTGTGAAGAAGACTTAAACAGGAAGTTGGAGGTCAAAGGTCTTGAGGACTCACCTTGGCACCTGCGGCCTCCGACCAGCGTGTACCCCTTCGGACACTCGCAGTGGTACGAGCCCATGCTGTTGATGCAGTGTCCTCTCTGACAGTTGGACGGACGCTCACACTCGTTGATGTCTGAAGACAAAGAAGACAAACTGAGCACAGGAAGTTTATTTTGGCGGTCTGGCGTTCAGGTGATGTGGCGTGTTGCGTGTCGTGCCTTCACAGTGGCTGCCCTCCTGCGTGCGCTGGTATCCCGGGAAGCACTGACACTGGAAGGAGCCCTCGGTGTTGATGCAGTGACCGTACGCACACAGCCGGTCCTGACACTCGTCGATGTCTGCGAACACACGACTCCTCGTTAGAACATATGACAGTTCATCTTCATTAGAAACACGCTGATCGGCCTCAGGTCTCACCGCTGCAGCCTTTGCTGTCTGACGACGGCAGGAAGCCTTCGTTACAGAGGCAGCGGTACGTTCCCGGGAGGTTCTCACAGCGTCCGTTAGGACAGATTCCAGGTTTCTGACACTCGTTAATGTCTGACGAGACACGAAGGAGCAATTAGCAGAAGATTAATTACAGCAGTGACACGTTTGTGAGATCATCCAGACATTCACACTAAAACTTGTATCAGTTTAAATCATTACGTGACGCAGACACAGTCAGATCCAGTTCTGATCTCTGCAGGTGTGACTCACCGTAACAGGTCCCGGCTCGAGCCTCGTGACCCGGCAGACAGGGGACACACTCGTAGGAGCCCGGTGTGTTCTCACACTGTTCGTTTGGACAAGTGTCAGGATTCAAACACTCGTTTATGTCTGGAACAAGAGACACACACGGACGTCAGCGCCTGGTGGACGCACAGATAATGAGTGTTGTGTCCTCGGTGTGTTGGTACCTTCACAGGCGGGGTGGCGGTGGGATTTGCTCCTGAAGCCGCTGTGACATTCACATTTATACGAGCCGGGCAGGTTGACACACTGACCGCCGACGCCGCAGATGTCCTGCTTGGAGCACTCGTTCACGTCTGCAGAGCGGAGAGGACGGAGCATGAAGAGTCTGACAACTTCTAAAGAATCATTCAGGTTTGTGGAGCGGACGTACCGATGCATTTGAGCCGCCCGTGCTGCACCATGTGTTTATAGCCCTGACGGCACAGACACTTGTAACCGCCCTCAATGTTGACGCAGAGTCCTCGGCCATGACCGCACGGCTCTGACTCACATTCATTATCATCTGAACAACAAGAGAGAAACACGCCATGAACACACGCCACACACACAAACATCATGCTTCACTTCATCTGTGAGTGTAACAGGTCTCTGAGCTGAGCTGGAGCTTCAGCCCCTCACATCACTACAACAGTCTGTCTGCAGACGTTAGTTTGTGTGTCCTCGTGTACTCGTCATGTTGTGTCATACACACTTTACTGCACAACACAAGTCTGATTATCAGCTGATTAAGCACAAACGAAAACAGAGTTATGAAGATTATTCCTTTCTTAAATGTTAATTATTAATTCTTTTAAACTCCAGATTTTCTGTTTCTCTATTTTTAATCTGAAATATTTTCATCACGAGTTGTCGTCATGGCGACTTTTCAAAATCAGTGCAGTAACCCTTTAAAGTTCAAATAAAACTTTTAATATCACGTTTAATTTAAGCGCTGGTCATAAAATCCTGATTGTAATTATTAAAATGTCACAGGTAGCAGGAGGGGGCGTGCTCGGTCGGTCATGGGTCATAGCGATGTGCATGATCGGGAGCGTTAGCTGGATCATTTGCTGCTTTTTAAAACCTTTGAAACAGAAAGTCTTTCAGATGTTTATTGTAGCCGCCTGGTTCTGTTTGTTTCCGGACCTCCTCTGACCTCCGTCTGACCATCGGCTCTTACCCTCACAGACGTTCCTCTGCGGGTTCAGATGGTATCCGGGGTGGCAGTGACAGATGTGGCCGTTCAGGCTGTTCTCACATTCTCCATGACCACAGATGTTCCTGTGGAGCCTGCATTCATCTGTCTCTGCTGCAGGAGGAGCACAGCAGCATATATATACATGCAGATATATATTTATACAGAGACACACATATATATAACACACGCCTTGATCTATCTTTGGCCATGTTCACACTGCTCAGGTTTTTAAATGTTGCTCTGAAGAAGAACTTTTGACCAGAACCCGAGTAAGAACTCTGGACCCAGATGTTCTGTTTGGTTCTGGAGTTCTTCTTGTTCGTATCTTTGCAGGAATATTTTTTTTGCAAATATTCAGTTTTAAACAGATTTATGGCAGCATCAAACACAAAGAGTGTGAACATGAGCCGTACACTCAGAAAAATACCGGTTCTTCAAAGAACCATGACGAGCTCGTGTGTTCTCTGACCACAGGTCCACTTCCTCTTCCTGTCTGTGACTCAGTGAAGTCAAAGGAACATCAAGAACCCGACGACAGCTCTGATCACGTTCTTCAACAGAACCAGAAACGGTTCTTTACAGGAGAACGTTTCAAACAGTTCTTCACAGAACCAGCTAGGTCCACAAAGAACTTTTAACTTAAAGAACCTTTTTTTTAATTTAGAGTTCTCTAGAGCTCCATTCATCCAATGGTTCTTGGTTAGAGAACCATTTCTTGATGGTTCTTCTTAAAGAACCTTTTCATTAAAGGTTCTTTGTTGAATTTAAAATGGTTCTTCTGTGGTGTCACTCCAAAGAACCTTTATTTTTCTGAGTGTGGAGCTGGTCCATGCTTCATCGTTGAAAACATGCAGAGTCCCAAACCGGTTATCCACTGAAGACGCATGCAGCTGTCCAGATTTAAGCTCAGGTTAAACTTTGGTTCATCTGGACCCACAGAGTTGCTCTGTGAGTCTGGCATGCCGAACGCTCCGATTATTACGTGGGGAAAGTCAACATGTCATTTGTGGGATGGTATGTGCTCTGAGCTCTGAAACATGAACCAGCCTTTAAAGAAGAAACTCTGTGAGCTGAATGCAGAGTGGATGTTTGAGTCGGGAACTCACGCAGGACTTTAGTCTGTGTTTCGAGGGGGTCATTGCCGGGGGTCAACCGGACGATTGTCGGAGGGGTCGGTTTAACAACTGCGGAGCCGACAGAAGAGAGATGAAGTGACTTTAGGGAGGAAATATGACATGTTGAGCTTTAGTCCTGATCTTTAGTCTTCAGCACACATGGGGAACATTTCTCTGCACTAGTTATTCAGCAGCTGAAGTTATTCAGCTCCAGCAGCAGATCAAATGTTCAGTCGGGTCACGGACTGTGAATCTGAGGTGAGTTTACCGGGTACGCGAGGGCTGCTGGTGCTGGTCGGAGCCTGGTGGACGGCGGTCGTCGTCTCTGGAGGTCTCTCCTGTTTGAACGACATCATCAGATTTTATAACAACAAAGAAAAGAAGAGTTTTATTAAAGTATCAGAAACAGGAATGAAGTCTCACCGGCCGCTTTGGTTCTGAAATGAAAAGAGATGGAAGCAGTCAGAACAGGACGCATACAGGTCAGAACAGGACTCACAGGTGAAGTGTCTGGATAGACGAGGACTCGAGGACTCACCCTCTTTGTCGGGTTTGCGGGGGAAGATGATGGGCGGGAAGGCCACGGTCTCTCGGATGTTCTGGAGGAAGTAACCTTTACCAGCAGGACAGATCTTACTGAAGGCCACTGAACAGCAGGAGGACAGGATCGCACATGTTAGAAAAATATATACAACTCTTATATATTTACAATTTATATATATATATATATAAGTATTTTTCTTCTACTTTGTTGTGCCGCTGAAAGAAGGGATCAGACCCTGTTGTATCTTATCGTAGCTCATCATATTGTAACGTATGATATCTGACTGTACCCTAACACAGTGCATCTTATCGTATTGTAACGGATCTTTTCCTATAGATTTGTATCGTGATGTATCATAATGTAATAAAACATATGTTAGCATCTTATTGTATTTAAATATTTCCATGAGCACAGATAACCAGCTGAAGTTTATCAAATGAATTAAAATACTAAAAACTTTAAAAGAAAATTGAAACACATTAATGATAATCTGATAGTAATCCGCCTCCGTGCACTCACCTGTGCCCACCTGTGGGCAGCGTTCACAGTTGCGTCCCCAGGCTTTGCCCACCGTGCAGCAGCACATCTCCTGGGTCAGGTGGGTGGGCAGTGCGTGCTCGCAGCCTCTGGCCTCGGACGCGATGCGGAAACACTGACCCTGCTCAGCCGGAGACTCTGACCGAGGACACGACGGGTTTTAACTCGGGAATGATTCAAACCTGAGGAAATGTCACTGAGGCGAAGAGCCCGATACTCACCAATACACCGGTTCCTGTCCAGAACCGAACCGGGCTTGCAAGAACATTTGAAGCTGCCCAGCGTGTTCAGACAGTCTCCGTTCTGACAGACGCCCTGCATGGAGCACTCGTTGATATCTTTAACAAAAGAAGCAGTTAGTTTGACAGACCGTGAAGCATCATGGGAAGTGTAGTTTGAACAGAGCTGGACTCTGCGTTACCTTGACAGTGAGTGCTGTTGAATCTTTTATAGCCCTGCGGACAGGTGGAGCCGTACTCCTCCACGATGGTCTGCTTCACGAAGGCGTCTGAGGGAAGACGCTCAGAGTCAGAGAGTCATTTCATTCTCAACAAAACATTTGGAGAACACTGAGAACATCGATCTCATGTCAGGTGGAGGTTTGACCGCTCATGGTCTCTGATTGGCTGCAGGACGCCTCAGTAAGGAAAGCAGCGATTGGCTGTCCTAAAAGTTGCTACATGACCTAATTTGGATAATCGGTCGTGTGCATGTTTTTGTAATAGACACAGATAAATATGTTTAAAACTACAAAATGACTTTTCTCCTGGGATCAGCCAGCGGCAGCTTCATCAGCTGGGAGCCGGTCAGGCTCCAGACGTGTGAACACATTCATTAATGAATTCATGCTCCAACTTATTTGATCAAAAACAAAACGTGTTACAGCGTCTGTTTCACGCCTGTTAATCTGGAAATGACTCAAATCAAGCTCAAACGTTTCAGAGTCTCTTCTCAGCTCTGTGATGATTCAGACAGAGAAAGACTTTGATGTGGCTCAAACTAATAATAAGTTTTATTGCTCAGACAGAACAATGAGAAGACGAGGACGTGATCACGGCTGATTTTGGCTCTTTTCATTTCAAAGTAAGAAAAACAGCCAAAGTCCAGGCAGAACTCCAGCCGGAGCGAGCAGACGAGCGGTATCAGGTTTAGTCAAAGGCTGCTTTGTCTGAGTCAGAGCGAGCAGACGGAATAATAGCAGAGTGGAAAAACATGAGTAGCCAAGATTTTCTTGAAATTCAATCTTCAGCAATGTGATGACAGTCGAGCAGAGGAGCTCGCTTATTTTC
Organism: Larimichthys crocea; assembly: GCF_000972845.2. NCBI lineage: Eukaryota > Metazoa > Chordata > Actinopteri > Sciaenidae > Larimichthys > Larimichthys crocea. The sequence continues at coordinate 8,323,283 of NC_040032.1, forward strand.
CACATTCTCCTTCTCTGCCTCACTGTCTGTGTAATTCCTGTCATTTCTTCCGAGCGTTCACACACTCCGCGACCTCAACACTAACTCACTGACTGTTTTAATCCCGGGCCGTGGTTTCACAGCGGCAGACGCTGCTCAACAAACAATCATTTATTCTGAGGAACACAATACCTTTGGTTGAATGTGATATATATATATATATATGTGATATAATGAAGCCCACGTGTTGATGTGTTACAGCAGAGCAGACTCACTCGGCAGCTTCGGGCACTGATAACATTTGTTCTGTCCCCATGAGTTCCCCACGCTGCCGCAGCAGTCCTCCTGGTTGGTCAGGACAGGAAGCGGCGTGCTGTTGCACTGAAGGAAGACGACACAGAAAAACGTCATCAGTGGGAAAGAAACGCACACGGACGCCATCGTGACCGCCCGTCACAAACTCACGGCTTGTTTGGGCGTGGTCTCCTGGAAGCACCGCCCCTTCGGTTTGTGTCTGGACGGGATCAGACGAGGCCCGGTCTTCAGAGGAGGCTTGACATCTGCTTGGTCGAGAGGTTGGATGACGACGGAGGTGTCCGGCGTGTGGTGGACGCGTAGATTAATCTGCACTGAAACCAGAAACGTGGGAGGATGAGGACGCGTCACAGAAATCATCAGAGACGTTGAAGTTCAGAGTTGGTGACAGATACCTTCAGACGAGTGGTGTCCCACTTGTGTCAAAGGCAGGGTGAACACTGAGTGTGTTTGGGTCAGCTGGGTCCGCCCCATCCCGGCCTGCTCGCCGAGCTTCAGGCCGTCCGGCTTCAGGGAGATGGGGTAGATGGGCTGCTTGTTGCCCCGCGCTGCCTGAGCTTGCTGCGTCTGCTGGAGTGGAAACTGGCAGAGCCGACCTGTGAAGCCGGGCGGACACAGGCAGTGTTTCCTCGAGCTGCAGACGCCTCCATTCATACAAGTCAGGGGACACACCACTGCAGAGAGACAGACAGAGGACATGAGAGGGGGAGACGGGCAGAGACTAACACCGGTCAAAAGTTCAGAGCTATGAATCACATCAGACGAGAGGAAAACCTGAGCAACACGAAGCAGGAGCTAAATTTAAAAAACATCAGACCTCCGTCTTTATTCACCCGTCCACTTCTTTTAAAGCAGCATCACACTGAGGCCGTGCTGATATTCTGAATAACAGCACAGAATAACAGCACGGCTCCATGACAGAATTAATAGTGTTTATAGTCGGTGTGTATGTGATCCACCAAGCAGCACTTCAGTTCACCTCATTACCACACTCGTCTAACATTAAAACAACGCTGGTCTAACATTAAAACAACGCTGG
>NC_040032.1:8324625-8343025 GCF_000972845.2 Larimichthys crocea
CATCTAACATTAAAACAACGCTGGTAGAGTTGTCTTAGCTAACATGAGCTAACATGTAACGTATTATATATATATATTATATACTAAGATAATATTATATTATATAATATAAATATATAATAATAAATAGTATATCAGTATAATAATATATACTAATATAAGACATATAACAAATATTATATACTAACATAATTATATTATTACATATAATATTTATATACTAATATAATATTATATATATTATATTAGTAATAATATTATAATATAATAATATATATATATATATAAATATTATATTAGTATATAATATAATATAATATAAGATTAATATACTAACAAATATTATATATAATATAATGTTATGTTAGTATATAAATCAGAACAGCTGCAGTGATTCATGTGAAAGTCCCGTGCTGTTATTCTCTATAACAGCACTCATGAGCGACTCTCGTCCAATCAGATCGCTCGCTCTGAGCTGGCTGTATCATGATTTAACGCTGCGTCGCGTTAACGCGGCAGACAGACGGAACATAAACGTGTGGCAGACTCGCTCAGTGTAAGTCACACTGCTCAACATATGGGAAACATCTCAGAGCTTCATGGTTTTATTGGCTCTCCCATTGTGTTTATTTAAAGTCCAGTCGGTTCTGAACAATCAGAGGAAAGAAAGAAGAGCGAGCCGAGCTGTGGGAAAAAGTGACGAAGCCGAGACGAGATCTGATCTGAGAGAGACGGCAGAAAGTTTAACACTGACACACATGAGCGCTCAGAAATGTGATTGGAGGACTGGAGGTCCATAACAGAATCAGCTTTAGGAGTTTCTAATGACTTTGTAGAACTGACTCTGGTCACGTGTTGGTCCTTTTAGATCTGACTGCAGCTTTTGATACAGTCGACCATGAGATCCTGATCCTGGTCTGGAGGCAGTGGGTGGGCATCAGTGGCACCGGGACGGTCCAGGTCACATCGGACTCTCTGTGTCCTCCACTGCTCCTCTCTCTCGTGGGGTCCGCAGGGCTCTGTGCTCGGCCCATTTTATTCTCCCTCTTGGTTCCATTCTCAGGGAACATGGCGTTTCCTTTCACTGCTCTGTGGATGACAGATCATGTCCTGCTCAGAAAGTCTGATTCATACTCTGTTAAAGTGCTTACATGACCTTAAAGCTGGGATGGCTTTACATTTCCTGAATTTGAATGAAACAAAGACAGACGTCATGGTCAGGACCCCCCCTAGCTGATCGGGGTTCTGGCACAGTATCGCGTCCCAGTTGTAAAAGTCGGGGGTCAAAGTGGACGCTGATCTTACATTGACAGCTGTGGTGAAGTCCAACCAGTCCTTCAGAACGAGACCACTCGGCTGGATTACTGAAATGAACTCTGGGGGTTAGTGGGTCCTGTCGTCTGCACATCAGACGCCTCCTGTCTCATTTTAAACCTCTTTTCTTTGACTCCATGTGGATTCTATGATTTTATGATTTATTGTACACATGCATAGTTTTGTGCTTTTTATTGATTAGATTTTATCTGATTGTTTTTAATCTTTCTATTCAAACTTCATGTTTGGATTGTGTTTTTCCTTGTGTTTGCTGTATAAATAAAGTACAGACGGGGAAACAAGTTTAACCCTTCAGTGGTCTGACTGTCCATGCTTCTATGTTGTGAACCCGTGACCTCGTTACCATGGTAACAGATACGAGGTTTCACGCCGTCCTCGCGGTGACCTTGAGGCGCTGGAACAAAAAACATCAGCTATCGTCTGATTATGATTTAACCTCTGGGGACATCGCTCAGTGTTTTTGGACTTCCTTTATGAACAGATATGAACACGTGATAACTCAGACAAACTGCACAGCATTCAGCACGGAACAGAACTCTCCTGTAAGACAAAACAACACGTGAATACTTAATAAAGATTAACTCCTCTCTGATCTGCAGCTTAATCACGGACCTCATCAACGTGGTGCACACGGGATGTGGTTTCATGTGTCTGCGTCTAATGAGGAGACTTTAAACTCAGCAGGGACACAAGAAGACACGATGTGACCGAGTCTGAAACCACAAAGAACGAGCAGCGAGAGCTGGAAGGACGAGACTCTGAGTCTCAGACCTGATCCAGTCTCATGGTTCAGATTTCATCTTGTCGAATCCAGGCTGAAGTGAGGAGCAGAGCCTCTTTCCAAACACGATTACACAATCAGAGCCCACAGAGACGACACGGCAGGAAAGTCTGGAAGAGTCTGAGCGAGGCAGACGGAAACACAAAGAGGACGAGGAGGAATCAGATTACTCTGGGTGTGGATGAAATGAAAGAAGGCAGCATGACGCAGACAGAGAAGCTCTGCAGACCTGAAGACCTTCAGGATGAAGCAGACGAGTTTCTATCTACAGAATATTTGGACTTTAATGTCGTTCTAAAACATAAGAATAATTAAATATCCACTCAGCCACAGATTATAGAAGGAAAAAAACAAACCATCAGACTGCAGACGCTTAACGAACTTTAATCAGCTTCATTAACCTTTAATAATCTGACGTCTGTGACCTGCTGATCCACACTGACCTGTGACAGCTGTCTGTACTCACACTGTGTAACTTGAGAAGTACGAACGCTTTACACGCACTAAGTCACACTCCACCAACTTTTGAGTCTATCTGAGTCACTGTTTGCTGATGGGGGCCGGAGTCAGTGTCGTGCCAGAACAGGAGCTGGGCAAGTGGGCAATATATTCCAGGCTCAGCAGCTTCTATGGACATGATGGCAGAGGAGCAGAGAGTGAAGAGGACGCTGACGGAGGAAGCTAAGAAGAGAAAAGGAGAGAGTGAGCGAGCAAGAAGCCGCCGGACAGAGTAATGTGGGACTGACTTTTAGTGTTGGTGAGAGCTTGGTGAAATAAAAGGCTGAAAGACAGACGCCGAGCTGGGCTGACTGCTGCTGGACTAGGCAGTGAGATCAGCTGCTGCTGGGTCTGGTTCTGGTTCGGTTCTGGTTCTGGGCTGATGCTGCTGGACAAGTCAGATATCAGCTGCTGCTGGGTCTAGTTTGGTTTCGGGGCTGACTGCTGCTGCTGGACTAGGCAGTGATATCAACTGGCTGCTGGTCTAGTTCTGTTTCTGGTCTGGGCTGACTGCTGTTGGACTAGTCAGTGATATTAGCTGCTGCTGGTCTGGGTCTGGTTCTGGTTCCACGTGTAAGCTTCACAAACTCTCTGTGACGTCGCTCTGACCTGAATCACCGTCACAGATTTCTGGTTGTAATTACAGAGTGTTTGGTGGAGCTGGTGGTGGAGCTGGTGGTGGAGCTGGTGGGGTGGGGCTGTGGTGCAGCTGGTGGTGGAGGCTGGGACTGAAGACAGACAGTGAGACAGAGACACACTGTCTTTCTGCCCTCTGAGTATGTGCAGTAGTGTTTCTGAGCTGGCTCCGCCCATAGCTGTTACGTCATGATGATGTCACAGATTGTGTGATCTCACCTGACTTTGGCCGTTGTTTCGGCGTCTCGGCCTTTCGAGCGACGAAGGTGATCCCGACGTCTTCCTCCTTCTCAGCGTCTGAATGTTCTCCTCTGTCCTCCTCCGACTCCACGGGGACGACCACGGGGTCTGCACACATGTAACATCTAACGTTAATGTAACGTTAACGTAACATTAACATAACGTTAACAACAATATTAGAACAGCTGCAGTGATTCATGTGAAAGTCTCCGTGCTGTTATTCTCTATAACAGCACTCATGAGCGACTCTCGTCCAATCAGATCGCTCGCTCTGAGCTGGCTGTATCATGATTTAACGCTGCGTCGCGTTAACGCGGCAGACAGACGGAACATAAACGTGTGCAGACTCGGCTCAGTGTAAGTCACTGCTCAACATATGGGAAACATCTCAGAGCTTCATGGTTTTATTGGCTCTCCCATTGTGTTTATTTAAAGTCCAGTCGGTTCTGAACAATCCGAGGAAAGAAAGAGAGAGCGAGCCGAGCTGTGGGAAAAAGTGACGAAGCCGGGACGAGATCTGATCTGAGAGAGACGGCAGAAAGTTTAACACTGACACACGATGAGCGCTCAGAAATGTGATTGGAGGACTGGAGGTCCATAAACAGAATCAGCTTTAGGAGTTTCTAATGATCTTTGTAGAACTGACTCTGGTCACTGTGTTGGTCCTTTTAGATCTGACTGCAGCTTTTGATACAGTCGACCATGAGATCCTGATCCTGGTCTGGAGCAGTGGGTGGGCATCAGTGGCACCGGGACGGTTCAGGTCACATCGGACTCTCTGTGTCCTCCACTGCTCCTCTCTCTCGTGGGGTCCCGCAGGGCTCTGTGCTCGGCCCACTTTTATTCTCCCTCTTGGTTCCATTCTCAGGGAACATGGCGTTTCCTTTCACTGCTCTGTGGATGACAGATCTATGTCCTCCTCAGAAAGTCTGATTCATACTCTGTTAAAGTGCTTACATGACCTTAAAGCTGGGATGGCTTTACATTTCCTGAATTTGAATGAAACAAAGACAGACGTCATGGTCATGACCCCCCCTAGCTGATCTGGGTTCTTTGGCACAGTATCGCGTCCCAGTTGTAAAAGTCTGGGGGTCAAAGTGGACGCTGATCTTACATTTGACAGCTGTGGTGAAGTCCAACCAGTCCTTCAGAGACAGAGACCACTCGGCTGGATTACTGAAATGAACTCTGGGGGTTAGTGGGTCCTGTCTCATTTAAAACCTCTTTTCTTTGACTCCATGTTGATTCTATGATTTTATGATTTTATTGTACACATGCATATGTTTGTGCTTTTTATTGATTAGATTTGATCTGATTGTTTTTAATCTTTCTATTCAAACTTCATGTTTGGATTGTGTTTCCTTGTGTTTGCTGTATAAATAAAGTACAGACGGGGAAACAAGTTTAACCCTTTAGTGGTCTGACTGTCCATGCTTCTATGTTGTGAACCCGTGACCTCGGTTACCATGGTTACCGTCCTCGCGGTGACCTCGAGGCGCTGGAACAAAAAACATCAGCTATCGTCTGATTATGATTTAACCTCTGGGGACAACGCTCAGTGTTTTTGGACTTCCTTTATGAACAGATATGAACACTGAATAACTCAGACAAACTGCACAGCATTCAGCACGGAACAGAACTCTCCTTTAAGACAAAACAACACGTGAATACTTAAATTAAAGATTACCTCCTCTCTGATCTGCAGCTTAATCACTGACCATCAATCACCGTGGTGCACACAGGGATGTGGTTTCATGTGTCTGCAGTCTAATGAGACTTTAAACTCAGCAGGGACACAAGAAGACACGATGGACGACGCAAAGTCTGACACCATGTGACCGAGTCTGAAACCACAAAGAACGAGCAGCGAGAGCTGGAAGGACGAGACTCTGAGTCTCAGACCTGATCCAGTCTTCATGGTTCAGATTTCATCTTGTCGGATCCAGGCTGAAGTGAGGAGCAGAGCCTCTTTCCAAACACGATTACACAATCAGAGCCCACAGAGACGACACGGCAGGAAAGTCTGGAAGAGTCTGAGCGATGCAGACGGAAACACAAAGAGGACGAGGAGGAATCAGATTACTCTGGGTGTGGATGAAATGAAATGAAGGCAGCATGACGCAGACAGAGAAGCTCTGCAGACCTGAAGACCTTCAGGATGAAGCAGACGAGTTTCTATCTACAGAATATTTGGACTTTAATGTCGTTCTAAACATAATGAATAATTAAATATCCACTCAGCCACAGATTATTAGAAGGAAACAAACCATCAGACTGCAGACGCTTAACGAACTTTAATCAGCTTCATTAACCTTTAATAATCTGACGTCTGTGACCTGCTGATCCACACTGACCTGTGATCAGCTGTCTGTTCTCACACTGTGTAACTTTGAGAAGTACGTAACGCTTTACGGCACTAAGTCACACTCCACCAACTATTTGAGTCTATCTGAGTCACTGTTTGCTGATGGGGGCCGCAGTCAGTGTCGTGCCAGAACAGGAGCTGGGCGAGCGTTAGCAATGTAACCGGGCTCAGCAGCCTCTACGGACATGATGGCAGAGGAGAAGAGAGTGAAGAGGACGCTGACGGAGGAAGCTAAGAAGAGAAAAGGAGAGAGTGAGCGAGCAAGAAGCCGCCGGACAAGAGTAAATGTGGGACTGACTTTTAGTGGTTGGTGAGAGCTTGGTGAAATAAAAGGCTGAAAGAAGCACGCCGAGCTGGGCTGACTGTGCTGGACTAGGCAGTGAGATCAGCTGCTGCTGGGTCTGGTTCTGGTTCTGGTTCTGGGCTGATGCGGCTGGACTAGTCATGATATCAGCTGTGCTGGGTCTAGTTCTGGTTCTGGGCTGACTGCTGCTGGACTAGGCAGTGATATCAACTGGCTGTGGTCTAGTTCTGGTTCTGGTTTGGGCTGACTGCTGTTGGACTAGTCAGTGATATTAGCTGCTGCTGGGTTGGGTCTGGTTCTGGTTCCACGTGTACAGCTTCACAAACTTCTCTGTGACGTCGCTCTACTCTGAATCACCGTCACAGATTTCTGGTTGTAATTTACAGAGTGTTTGGTGGAGCTGGTGGTGGAGCTGGTGGTGGAGCTGGGTGGGGCTGGGGGCTGGTGGTGAGCTGGGGTGGCTGGTGGTGCGCTGGTGTGGAGCTGGTGGTGGAGCTGGTGGTGCAGCTGGTGGTGGGCTGGTGGTGCAGCTGGTGTGAGCTGGTGGTGGAGCTGGTGGTGGGGCTGGTGGTGGAGCTGGTGGTGGGGCTGGTGTGCAGCAGCTCTCAGCTCGGCGGTTTGTGGAGCTGTAATTTGTTTTCGTGCTGAGGGTGCGCGACGCGTGGAGGGGGAGGCCGAGGACGGTGCGTCATCTCCAGACAGACAGACAGGACGGAGTGGGTGGGTGGTCAGAGGGCACACGGAGGCAAGACACTGTCTGTCTGTCTGTCTGTCGTCTGTCTGTCTGTCTGTCTGTCTTCTGTCTCTCTTTCTTTCTTTCTTTCTTTCCTCTTTGTGTCTGCCAACTTTTCCTTCATAAGGACAGACGAGTATAATTTCCCTGATAGCATGATTACCTAAATTTGGTGAAACACATGAGACGTGTCTCGTCTGTGTCTGTCTCCGTTTTTCAGGACAGACAATGGTAACAAAAAAAAACAAAACGTTAAGCTACATAAAAGTGGGTGGGACGGATCTACGGTCATTCAAAAGTGGGTGTGTCATGACACACCTGACACACCCACTATCTGCGCCCCTGAGCTGGGCTGACTGCTGCTGGACTAGGCAGTGATATCAGCTGCTGCTGGGTCTGGTTCTGGTTCTGGTTCTGGTTCTGGACTGACTGCTACTGGACTAGTCAGTGATATCAGCTGCTGCTGCTGGGTCTGGTTCTGGTTCTGGGCTGACTGCTGCTGGACTAGGCAGTGAGATCAGCTGCTGCTGGGTCTGGGTCTGGTTCTGGTTCCACGTGTACAGCTTCACAAACTTCTCTGTGACGTCGCTCTGACTCTGAATCACCGTCACAGATTTCTGGTTGTAATTTACAGAGTGTTTGGTGGGGCTGGTGGTGGAGCTGGTGGTGGAGCTGGTGGTGCAGCTGGTGGTGGGGCTGGTGGTGCAGCTGGTGGTGGGGCTGGTGGTGCAGCTGGTGGTGGAGCTGGTGGTGCAGCTGGTGGTGGAGCTGGTGGTGGAGCTGGTGGTGGGGCTGGTGGTGGAGCTGGTGGTGGGGCTGGTGGTGCAGCAGCTCTCAGCTCGGCGGTTTGTGGAGCTGTAATTTGTTTTCGTGCTCTGAGGGTGCGGCTGACGCTGTGGAGGGAGGCCGAGGACGGTGCGTCATCTCCAGACAGACAGACAGGACGGAGTGGGTGGGTGGTCAGAGGGCACACGGAGGGCAAGACACTGTCTGTCTGTCTGTCTGTCTGTCTGTCTGTCTGTCTGTCTGTCTCTTTCTTTCTTTCTTTCTTTCTTTCTTTCTTTCTTTCTTTCTTTCCTCTTTGTGTCTGCCAGACTTTTCCTCTTCATAAGGACAGACGAGTATAATTTCCCTGATAGCAGTGATTACCTATAATTTGGTGAAACCATGAGACGTGTCTCGTCTGTGTCTGTCTCCGTCTTTTCATGGACATACATGGTTTGTCCTGCCGCGTGCGCTCGGCCTGCTGACTCAACAGTTGAGGAATGCACAGTATGTTTTTCCTTAAAGGAAAAAAGTGTGTGGGAATCACAGAGATCCTCAAAGGTCACTCAAACTCTGGGTTCTCTGTACGTGAGGACAGGACAGACATGCTGTCCCTCCGTCGTCCTCTGCTGTGTCTGTCTCGTCTCCGAGCGAGCTGATGAAGAGGAGCTCTCACTCGTCTGTCACATGAAACACTGTGATGAGAAACGCCTGAAGACAAAGACTGTCCTCCTTTCAGTTGGACGGAGCGCGGCGTGGGAAAGTCTTCGTCCTGGATCGTACCTGTCTATGAATGTTCTCTCTAAAGTTAGACGCTTAAACCCCGCCCGCCTGTCCTGATGCCTCACATTCATTCAGACCACCAATCAACTGAGAGGTGCGTTTGATTTTTAATCACAGCTCCTCCAGTCTCAGGAATGTGTTAGATCCATAAAGACGGAGGCGTGGCCGAGCCTCCGAGACGCTGAGCTGATTTCACATCATAAATTCTGCTAATGAACTCTGAGGTGGAATCTTCAGAAGCTCTGAGCTCTGCTCTGTTTGTGGTGCCGTCACCAAACCACAGCGTCTCTACAGGAGACGCCTCCACCCAACCAACACCACCCATTCACTGCAGGTCTGCAGAACACATCAGAACAGCTCGAGCTTTAATGCAGGAGGCAGATGTGAAGCCGAGGACTGAGTGTTTTATATCATGCAAATGACTCAGAGTCTGTTTGTTCTATTACTACAGCTAACAGACACCAACCAGGTCCCCAGCAGCCAATCATCAACCAGGTCCCCAGCAGCCAATCACCAACCAGGTCCCCAGCAGCCAATCATCATCCAGGTCCCCAGCAGCCAATCATCAACCAGGTCCCCAGCAGCCAATCATCATCCAGGTCCCCAGCAGCCAATCATCATCCAGGTCCCCAGCAGCCAATCATCATCCAGGTCCCCAGCAGCCAATCATCATCCAGGTCCCCAGCAGCCAATCATCATCCAGGTCCCCAGCAGCCAATCATCAACCAGGTCCCCAGCAGCCAATCATCATCCAGGTCCCCAGCAGCCAATCATCATCCAGGTCCCCAGCAGCAGCTGATCTCACTGCCTAGTCCAGCAGCAGTCAGCCCAGCTCGGCGTCTGTCTTTCAGCCTTTTATTTCACCAAGCTCTCACCAACCACTAAAAGTCAGTCCCACATTTACTCTTGTCCGGCGGCTTCTTGCTCGCTCACTCTCTCCTTTTCTCTTCTTAGCTTCCTCCGTCAGCGTCCTCTTCACTCTCTGCTCCTCTGCCATCATGTCCATATTCAAAGTCAAAGCTAACGTTAGCTCTGTATCAGAATCCAGTCATCAGACTCTCGGCTGTAGATTGTCGTCTTGTTGTTGCAGGTCACTTTGTCGGCAGTCGGACACATGCAGCGTGAACTCTGATCCGGCTCCAGTTCTGGCACGACACCGTACCCCCCTACACAAACAGTCCTCGGTTCTCTGAGCTCTGATGTGACCAAGCCAAAACAAAAAGCTGCATTGAGCTGCAGTGTTGGTTGATTCTCAGTCCATCCATCATCTGTAACCTGTTCTCCTCATCAGGGTCATGACTTTGGGCTTAAGTGTCCAGCTCATCACAGGGCACGTGGAGACAGACGGCCATTGACACCTATGGACAGTTTAGAGTCAGCTCACCTGTTCAGGTCCAGGTCTGACCTCCGTCCAAGTCTGAAGATGTTTGTGGACGTTTGTTTTTATCTTCAGTATTTAAAGTGAACTTCATACCAGACTTCAGGTCAGTGAAAGTGACGAAACAACAGCAAACACACGTGTCTGTTTAAAAGGAGAATGAAGGGATGGAGATCATCACATGACGTGCTTCCTTTCACCATCAGCTCCAAAGCAGGAAACCACATCCTCAAATACACCGACCGTGGACCGGCAGCGAGCGACCACATACCGCACGGAGTCAGATGGAGCGGGTCAGACTGCTCCAGCAGAGCCAGACTCTGGGAGTAAATGACATAATCACGGCCTTTTGGAAACACAAGCCTGCGTACGCGTCCCCTCCTCCCCCCGCAGAGCGGCCTCGGCCTCAGCTATCCAAACAATAGAGCTGCCCTTTGCCAGGCGACGGCGTCAGCAGCGAGCCTGGAACAACAGAGAGGGACCATGATGACGGGCAAGAGCAATTAAAGTCGTCTAAATCAAACTCTCAGTTGCACAATGTGATTTTCACGTCACAGAAATATGCGGCGTGGTCTGGGAGCTCGTGGGTGGGCACGGATCCAGCGTCACTCCGTCACTCCCCTCCGGCAGACAAGTTTGTGGAAAGACAGCCAGAGAGTGGGACGGATGCTGGCACACAAACGATGATGTCACGTAATGATTGTCGGCTATAGGGCCCCGAGGGCGGGCGGGCAGAGTGCTGACAGTGCCGTGCTGAGATTATGTCAGATACCTGCCCTGCAGGTGAAGTCAGCAGTCAGCGCGTGGCAGGTAACGTCTGCAGACAGGCGGCGGGCTGCAGGCAGGCGGCGCTGGCAGAGGCGCTGTTATTCTGTTTACCCGGGCTAATCGCTGCAGCTCCAGGCTGAGCGGTGTGGGCGCAGTCCCTGCTGCCGCATTCCTCTGCACGGCTTTAAATAACTGCAGCAGCTCCCCCAGCACATGGGAGGAGAGTGTTAAAGATGGCAAATAAGCTGTTTGTTTGAGCCGCTCAGCACAGAACACACGTGCAAATATACACACTGTTCCACCGGGACGCTCCCAAAATCACCTAATTACTGTTTTCTTTTCCAAACTGCAGTCATGTGACGAGTTTTTCACAATGAGAAGTGATGACACGACGAGTCTTCATGGGAAACTCCGGCTCCGACTTTCTTTGTGAGGTTTGAAAAGAAAACAAAGAGTCGAACGTCTGAAGAGTCAGAGATCCAACTTCAGCAGCTCCAAGAGTCACACGGAAACCTGCCGGGCTCCAAATAACCAGGAGTCTTATTTACCCATCATGCATAAATAGACGTGGAGGTGACAGAATGTGCGTCCATAAATATGAAAACACACACACACACACACACACACACACACACACACACACACGTTTGAAAGTAAGAAGCTTTTCACGCCTGATAATCTGGCGAGCCTCCCTCATGTTTGTGTTTGAGAGGGCGTGAGCTCGGGAACCGAGCCCAGCTCGGCCTCTGAGCTCGGTCCAACCTGTGGCCAGAACCCGGAGTGCTGCAGGTTTTTGGTCGCCCGCGTCAGACCGCGTTCTCTGGCAGAGTCTGGCAGCGAACACAGCAGAGTGTGTTAAAATAAATGTGTGTGAGTCTCTGTCTGACCCGACTCACTGACTGGACTTCATCTTCAGGCTCTCATGGACCTCTGACCGGGCCAAGGGAAAACCAAAACAAACCACACGGCTACTACTGTCACTCTAAATACAGAACCACATGGGAAATCCTGAAATAGCCATTTCCACTCCTCGTGATGCCCATTTTAGGGGAGACGAGCAGGCGGGATATGATAAGGCCACTTCCTGTGCAGCACGAGGCGCCGCGCTCGGAAATACCACAGAAGAAGAAGACGAGGAGGTCAGCGAGCGGCGAGCTGGTTTCTGTTTGTTTGCAGAGAAAGACACAAACAGAGCGAGTCCTCCACCTCCTCCACCTCCTCCACCTCCTCCACCCTCCCTGTCCTACACAGAGTTGGCCCTTGGATACTTTGTCAGCCAAACACATGGAGGTAATTACACAGCACGCCTCCATGAGCCGGTAAACAGGGTCAGGATCCAGGAGCACGCAACCTTCATTCAACGTTCATTCAACGTTCATTTAACGTTCATTCAACGTTCGTTCATTCGTCAGCCTTTACAAACATTTCTCAATGATTCTTTGATTCCTGACATAACGACGCCGCCGCAATGATGACGAGTCGACGGTTCCAAGAAACGAGTCCAACAGACGCCAGACGTCCTGCCAACACGCCGCGAGGCGTTCAAGTGTCTGCGCTTTGATCAGGTTCAGGAAGCGTGCAGTGAAGCAGCATTAATATTAACGAACGCTCACGTGTCGGTGATGAAGCGGCACACACACACACACACACACACACACACACACACACACATCTCTGCGGTGTGTGTGTACTCAGGTGATTTGTTCTCGTGTTCAACAGGTAATCCACGCGGAGACGATAAGGGCGGAGGCTGACGGTGTGACCACTAGGGCTGGGTATCGATTCAAATTCCAAGAATCGATTTGATTCCCACTCTCAAGACTGAGAATCAGTTATCATAATCTGATCCGATCTGATCCGATCCGGGTCAGTGTTATTAAAACCATTTCTTTGGTCACCTGAAGCTTCGTTTTCAACAACGGAATACGGGCGCATATCTTTGCAAATGTAACCCGCACTCGCCTCAGTTATTTTAAGAGAACGTACAGAAGTGGCTGGTAGTTGTAGTTTTCCTTGAGTGTTCTTTTGTTGTTTTATTATATTTCCACTGAATTTCTATTTTTCCCACGTTAATGAACGCATCATAGTCATTCCGACGGCCATTGAACGCACCTTTAAACACGGTGCACGCCTGTTTCAATTCAATGACGCGACTAGTGGGGTTAAATTGAAATTTCAATTTAATTAAATCGATCTTAAGGAATTAATATGCAAATCGATTCAGAATCGGAAAATCGATTTTTTCAACACAGGCCTAGCGACCACGCCTTCAGATTAAAGAAATGAGCTGATGGAGTTTAACGTTCTAATCGATACGTTTCTATCAACCACACACTCCGATGAGCCTGAACGCAGCACGACATCCACCTGAGGCTGGCTCCAGAAGAGAGTCAGTCTTTACATCACAGAGACTACGTCCAGGTTTTAGACTTTAGGTCTAAATCTAACCCAAGACCAAACTCTGCACTCTCAGCGTTTTAATGTCTTTCAACTGTTGTTTTGGTTTTTATTTTCTCAGGCTGAAAATGGGTCATCAGGGTATATATATCTATATAGATCTATATATATCATATAGATATTATATTAGTGTAGGTACATATTTAATCTGAGTTTGATGTTTTTCTGTCAGAAGAAGTCGACCGTGTTCTCCGGTTGGTTCTCCAGCTGACGTCCTTCATCCATCTTCATCTTTAAATCCTGAAGCACAGAAACATTCAGAGAACCTTCTCTATTATTTTGAGTCAGGCTCTTAAAAATGACATTCATGTGTTGGCAGACGTCCCAGATCCAGATCACCGCTAAACCCTGACTGACTGTTTCTTGGCCTCGGCGCGTCAGTCCGCCACATTCAGGCCAAATTCTTTCAGACTTTCAAAGTTTTCTCTGCACCTCCAGTTTTCCTCGGCCTGGGCCTCGGCCTCGCCACGCTGACGTCACAGCAGCTCAAATATGGAAAAGTCTTCATATTGTTGCTGCTGCAGCCGTTTTAACACGGCAGAGAGAACTTTCCACTTGTCCACATTCCAGGCCTCGCTCTGAGCGGCACAGATCTCTGCAGGCGGAGCTCGACTGCTCATCTCCAACTGCAGAAAGACTTTTCTCATGAAATCCACGAGGCAGGTGACGGCAGGGCGGCTCCGCGATCCACAGCAAATATGAAGCAGCATGAGCTATTCCAGGAATTTCAAATGTCTCTTCAATTATTTGACAGAGACGCTCCAAAACATGACGCACCACAAAGAAACCCAGCCAGGACTCTGCAGGACTCTGCAGGACTCTACAGAACTTCACAGGACTCTGCAGGACTCTACAGGACTTTACAGGACTCTGCAGGACTCTACGGGGCTCTGCAGGACTCTACAGAACTTCACAGGACTCTGCAGGACTCTACAGGACTCTACAGGACTTCACAGGACTCTACAGGACTCTACGGGGCTCTGCAGGACTCTACAGAACTTCACAGGACTCTGCAGGACTCTACAGGACTTCATGGGACTCTGCAGGACTCTGCAGGACTTCACAGGACTCTGCAGGACTCTGCAGGACTAAAAACCTGTCACCGAGTTCGATGCAGGATTCACTTGATCTAGTCCGGCCCGTTCTCTGTCTGTGAATGTTCCTCTGATTTCTTCATAAGCTTCCTGCAGCGAGAGGAAACTTTCAAATCCAAAGATACAAACACGAGAGGAAACTTTCAAATCCAAAGATACAAACACCAGAGGAAACTTTCAAATCCAAAGATACAAATACCAGAGGAAACTTTCAAATCCAAACATACAACACCGAGAGGAAACTTTCAACTCCAAACAAAACAACAAGAGGAAACTTCCAAATCCAAACATACAAACACAGAGGAACTGTTCAAACCAAACATACAAACAGCAGAGGACAACTTTTGCAAATCCAAACAGACAAAACACGAGAGGAACTTTCAAATCCACACATACAAACACGAGAGGAAACTTTCAAATCCAAACATACAAACACGAGGAAACTTTCAAATCCAAACATGACAAACACTGAGAGGAAACTTCAATCCAAACATACAAAACACGAAGGAAACTTTTTCCCAAATCCCAAAACATACAAACCAGAGGAAACTTTCAAATCAAACTACAACACAAAAAAAGTGGACAATCAGCATAAACCATGAGACTGACTTGAAAGGATTCAAAAAACAACTTTTGACTTCAGGAACGGATCGAGCAACAACTCCCACCTGGACCAACCCTCCACCTGGACCAACCCTCCACCCTGGACCAAACAAACTCCACCTGGACAACCCTCCCACCTGGAACCACCTCCACTGGACCAACCTCCACCTTGACCAAAAACCTCCACCTGGACCAACCTCACCTGGAAACCAACATCCCCGGGACAAACTCCACCTGGGACTCAACCTCACCTGGACAACCTCCAACCTGGACCAAACTCCACCTGGACCAAACTCCACCTGGAACCAAACAAACGCCACCTGGACCCCAACAAACGCCACGTGGGACCAAAACCACTACCGTCTAATTAATCAACGGGAAAAAACCCCGCTCTCCTCCATCAGTTTTTTCTAACTTCTCCTCCCATCAGTTTCTAAACTCCTCCAGCAGTTCTGACTCCTCATCAGTTCCTAACTCCTCCATCCAGTTTTCCTAACTCCTCCATCAGGTTTCCGACTCCTCCATTCAGTTGTCTGACTCCGCCATCAGTTTTTTTTTTTCTAACTCCTCCTCAGTTTCTAATCCTCCATCATTCTGACTCCGCCATCATCTAACTCCGCCTCCAATCAGTTCTACTCCCTCTATCAGTTCCTGACTCCTCCATCAGTTTCTAACTTGCTTCTCCATCAGTTTTTCGAACTCCCTCTATCAATTCCTGACTCCTCCAGCAGTTCTTAACTCTCCTCCATCAAGTTTTCTAACTCCCTCTATCAGGTTCCCTGAACTCCTCCATCAGTTCCCCCTACTTCGCCTCCCAGTGTTTCTGACTCCTCCCATCAAGTTCTAACTCCCTCCTCCATCAGTTCCTGACTCCTCCATCAGTTCTAAACTCCTCCATCAAGTTCGGAAACTCCTCCATCAGTTTCTGGCTTCCTCCCCATCAGTCTAACTCCTCCATCCCATTCCTAACTCCCTCCTCCATCAGTTCTAACTTCCTCATCCAGTTTCTAAGACCTAACTCCTCCGTACCATCAGTTCTAACTCCTCCCTCCATCAGTTTTCTGGGACTCATTCCACCGTTTTTCCGATCCTCCCATCAGTTTCTAAGCCTCCTCTAATCAGTTCTGAACTCCCTCCCATCCATTCTAACTCCTCCTCTATCAGTTCGGACTCCTCCACCGTTCTGTGGACTCCTCCACTCTATATTCTGACTCCTCCATCAGTTTTTTCTAAACTCCTCCTCTATCAGTTCTGGACCTTCCCTCCATCAGTTCTAACTCCGCTCTACAGTTCTGACTCCCTCCATCAGTTTCGGACTTCCCTCCCATCAGTTCTTAACTCCCTCCTCCTATAGTTCTAAACTCATCTCCCCATCAGTTCTGGACGCCCCCGCCTCCATTCAGTTCTAGACTCCCCCTCCCACAGTTCTGAACTCTCCATCAGTTTCTAACTCTCCATCCCAGTGTTTCTAAATCCTCCCATAAGTTCTTAACTCCTCCATCATTCTGACTCCCTCATCAGTTTCTGACTTCCTCCATCCAAGTTCTAACTCCCTTCCCATCAGTTCCTAACTCTTCCATCAGTTCTTGAACTCCTCCATCAGTTCCTAACGCCCCTCTTGCCTCAGTCTTGACTCCTCCCATCAGTTCTAACTCTCCCAGCAGTTCTAACTCCCCTCCATAGGTTCTGCCCTCCTCAGCAGTCTAACTCCTTCCATTCAGTTCCTAACTCGCTCTTCCATCAGTTTTAACTCCTCCATCAGTTTTCTGACTCTCCATCAGTTTCCGAACTCCTCCCATCAGTTCTAACTCCTCCCCTCTATCAGTTTCTGACTCGCCATCAGTTGTTCCTGACCGCCCTCCATCAGTTTCTAACCTCTCCTCTATCAGTTCCCTGACTCCTCCATCAAGTTCTAACTCTCCATCAGTCTAACCCTCCATGCAGTTTCTACTCCTTTTCCCAATCATTCTGCTCCTCCATCAGTTCTAACTCCTCCTCCATCCAGTTTGTCTAACTCCTCCCAATCAGTTTTCTAACTCCTTCCTCCATCAGGTTTCCCGACTCCCCTCAATCAGTTTTTTCTAACTCTCCATCAGTCTAACTCCTCCAGCAGTTTCCCTGACTCGCCCATCAGTTTCTGACGCACCCTTCCATCAGTTTCTAACCTCCTCCATCAGTTTCTAACTCCTCCATCCACAAACTCCACCTGGACCAACCTCCACCTGGACCAAACTCCACCTGGACCAAACAAACTCCACCTGGACCAACCTCCACCTGGACCAAACTCCACCTGGACCAAACAAACTCCACATGGACCAAACAAACTACCGTCTAATAATCAGACGTGACCCCGCTCTCCTCCATCAGATCTAACTCCTCCATCAGTTCTGACTCCTCCATCAGTTCTGACTCCTCGATCAGTTCTAACTCCTCCATCAGTTCTAACTCCTCCATCAGTTCTAACTCCTCCTCCATCAGTTCTAACTCCTCCTCCATCAGTTCTGACTCCTCCATCAGTTCTGACTCCTCCATCAGTTCTAACTCCTCCATCAGTTCTAACTCCTCCACCAGTTCTGACTCCTCCATCAGTTCTAACTCCTCCATCAGTTCTGACTCCTCCTCAGCTCGACACCGAGCCACAAACAGAACGAGGTCCGGTGAAATCCGGTTGTGAGACTGACGTAGACTGCAAGGCTCCACGTCTCACCACAGCTGATCTGATAGAGCTCAGGCTGAAGGCTGCAGTCAGGAAGAGGTGGAGGAGGTGGAGGAGGTGGGTGGGGGTATAGATGTTTAAAGTACATTTATATGTGATGTAATGAGCCGTGTCTCAGTAATTAAAGTGCAACATGGGAACTTTTTTCAGCTCCGGCTCAGTTTGGACCGCTCCACATAAATGTTAATGACGCAGAACGTTTAGAGAGCGTTAAAGGAACGTTAAAGGAACGTTTAGAGAGCGTTAAAGGAACGTTTAGAGAGCGTTAAAGAAACGTTAAAGGAACGTTAAAGGAACGTTAAAGGAATGTTTAGTGTTAAAGGAACGTTTAGAAAAAGGAACATTTAGAGAACGTTAAAGGAACGTTTAGAGAACGTTAAAGGAACGTTAAAGGAACGTTTAGAGAACGTTAAAGGAACGTTTAGAGAACGTTAAAGGAACGTTTAGAGAACATTAAAGGAACGTTTAGTGTTAAAGGAACGTTTAGAGAACGTTAAAGGAACGTTTAGTGTTAAAGGAACGTTAAAGGAACATTTAGAGAACGTTTAAGGAACGTTTAGAGAACGTTAAAGAAAGATTTAGAGGATGTTAAAGGAACGTTTAGAGAACGTTAAAGGAACGTTTAGAGGATGTTAAAGGAACGTTTAGAGAACATTAAAGGAACGTTTAGAGAATGTTAAAGGAACATTTAGAGAACGTTTAAGGAATGTTTAGAGAACGTTTAGAGAACGTTAAAGGAACATTTAGAGTATGTTAAAGGAACGTTAAAGGAACGTTAAAGGAACGTTTAGAGAACGTTAAAGGAACGTTTAGAGAATGCTTCAGAATGAGTCATTGTTTCACAGACGAGACAAAGAAAGTAAAAAACGTTTAGTCACCATGTGATGATGTGAGTATTTACACTTCAAACTTTAAGTACTTTTACTTCAGTCTGTACTCTGTAC
>NC_040032.1:8343035-8369942 GCF_000972845.2 Larimichthys crocea
ATCAGTTTGCCTACTTCCTCAGTCTGACTCCTCCTCTATCAGTTCTGACTCCTCCATCAGTTCTAACTCCTCCTCTATCAGTTCTGGACTCCTCCACCGTCTAATCTCCTCTATCAGTCTGATCCTCCATCAGCTCTGACTCTCATCAGTTCTAACTCCTCCTCTATCAGTTCTAACTCCTCATCCATCAGTTCTGGACTCTCCTCCTCAGTTCTAACTACATCCATCAGTTCTGACTACTCCATCATTTCTAATCCTCCATCAGTTCTAACTCCTCCACCGTTCTAAACTCCTCCATCCGTTCTGATCCTCCATCAGTTTCTGACTCCTCCATCCAGTTATAACTTCCTCCATTCAGTCTAACTCCTTCATCAGTTTTTTTGACTCCATCAGTTCTTACTCCTCTTCCCTCAGTTCTGACTCCTCCATCAGTTCTAACTCCTCATCAGTTCTAACTCCTCATCCATCAGTTCTGACTCCTCCATCGTTCTAACTCCTCCATCAGTTATAAACTTCCTCTCCATCAGTTATAACTCCTCCATCCGTTCTGCTCCTCCATCATTCTAATCCTCATCAGTTCTAACTCCTCCTTATCATTCGACTCCTCATCAGTTCTGACTCCTCCATCAGTTATAACTCTCCTCTATCAGTTCTGAAATCCTCCAATCAGTTTACCCTCCTCCATCAGTTCTAATCCTCCATCAGTTTCCACTCCTTAATCAGTCTGACTCCTCCATCAGTTCTAACCTCCTCCATCCGTTCTAACTCCTCCATCAGTTCTAATCTCCTCCATCAGTTCTGACTCCTCATCAGTTCTACATCCTCCATCAGTTCTAACTCCTCCATCCTTTCTGGGCCTCCTCCATCAGTTCTGACTCCTCCATCAGTTCTTAACTCCTCCACAGTTCTAACTCCTCCATCAGTTCTGACTCCTCCATCAGTTCTAACTCCCTTATCAGTTCTTACTCCTCCCTCAGTTCCTAACTCCTCCTCCATCAGTCTGACTCCTCCATCAGTTCTGACTCCTCCTCAGCCTCGACACCGCGCCCACAAAACAGAACGAGGTCCGGTGAACATCCGTTGTGGACTGACGTAGACTGGTCATCGGCTCACGGTCTAAACACAGCTGATCTGATAGAGCTCAGGCTGAAGGCTGCATTCAGGAGAGGTGGAGGAGCTGGAGGATGTGGTGGGGTATCGATGTTTAAAGTACATTATATGTTAGTAATGAGCCGTGTCTCAGTCATTACAGTGCACACATGGGAAACTTTTTCCAGCCGGCTCAGTTTGACCGCTCCACATAAGTTAATTGACGCAGAACGTTTAGAGAGCGTTAAAGGACGTTAAAGGATCCGTTTCGAGCGCGTTAAAGGAACGTTAGAAAAGGAACCATTAGAGAAGTTAAAGGACGTTTAGAGAACATTCAAGGAACGTTAAAGGAACGTTTAGAGAACGTTACGGAACGTTAAATGGAACGTTTAGAGAACGTTAAAGAAAAACTTTAGAGACGTTAAACGAAAACGTTAAAGGAACGTTAAAGGAACGTTTAGAAGAACGTTTAGAGAGTGTTAAAGGAATTTATGTAACGGACTTTTTAGAGAACGTTCAGGAACGTTTAGTGTAAGAAGTTAAAGGAACGTTTAGCGAACATTAAAGGGACCGTTTAGAGAACGTTTAAAGGGAACGTTTAGAGAACGTTAAAGAACGTCTAGTGTTAAAGGAACGTTAAAGGAACGTTTAGGAGAACATTAAAGGAAACGTTTAGAGAACGTTAAAGGACCGTTAGTGTTAAAGGAACGTTAAAGGACGTTTAGGAACATTAAAGGAACGTTTCGAGAACGCATTCAAGGAAACGTTTAGTGTTAAAGGAACGTTAAAGGAACATTTAGAGAACGTTTAATGAACGTTTAGAGAACGTTAAAGAAAGATTTAGAGGATGTTAAAGGAACGTTTAGAGAACGTTAATGGAACGTTTAGAGAATGTTAAAGGAACGTTTAGAGAACGTTAAAGGAACGTTGAGAGAATGCTTCAGAATGAGTCATTGTTTCACAGACGAGACAAAGAAAGTAAAAAACGTTTAGTCACCATGTGATGATGTGAGTATTTACACTTCAAACTTTAGGTACTTTTACTTCAGTCTGTACTCTGTACTCACTGACAGCTGAAATATATAATACCTGTTCATATGAGTTATTCTTCTCTTATACTTCAAATACTGCAATACTGACAGAGCTCAAACTGCATTCTGAAGTATTGTTCTGCACTTTTGAGTAGTCTTAACGACTTTAGAGTACTTTCTGAGTACTTTGTTTGTACTTTCTGAGTACTTTGTACTTTCTGAGAGTACTTGAGCCACTTTAACATTTCCATTGACAGTGTGTCCAGTTTGAAGCTTCATGTCCAGTCTCAGGGTGTTTATTCTGTGTGTGTATGTGTGTGTGTGTGTGTGTTTGTGTATGTGTGTGTGTGTGTGTGTGTGTGTGTGTGTGTGTGTGTGTCCTGTGATGTGTACCTCCATGCTCAGGCCTCCTCACCTCTCCACAGAGGTCACAGCAGCACCATCAGGCCTGGGTGGATGTTATATTTCATATTACAGTGGTCCCACTCACCGACCCTGAAGCCCTGTCCGATCAGCGTGTCGGCCGCCTGGCCGTTCTCCGCGATCAGCGTGGTGTTGTTGCCCTGCTCGCAGGTATCCTGACACTGGCCCTTCAGGCAGATCCGCTTGCAGATGAGCGGAGCGATGACCACCTTGAAGCGCTCCCGGGTGGAGGAGCGCTCTGTGCACCACACCAGCCTGTGGAGGCTCAGCCAGAGGACGAGCAGACGGAGGATCAGAGGGGGCATCCTGGCATCCTCCACTGGCCCCGCACGGACCCGGGCACAAGAGCGCAGAGACGCCGCTTTGTTAAGCCACAGTTAGGCGCAGTCTGGACGGCTCATACGGCGGAGGTGGAGGAGGTGGAGGTGGTGGAGGAGGAGAAAAAAGCGCGTCCTGCCTCCAGATTTGTCCTGAAAGAAAAAATAAAATCACTTCCCTGTCGATCCTGAAAGGTCCACGAGACGACCCGACACGTTGGACATCTTCAGTCTGTCTCTGCGCTGGACTTCGACAAAGTTTGTCCTCTGACGGCTCTTCCTTCTTCTGCTGCTGCGTTGGAGAGCTGGAGAGAGAGAGGGAGGGAGGAGAGGAGGGAGGGAGGAGAGGAGGAGAAGCGGAGAGCCAACCC
This sequence comes from Larimichthys crocea, assembly GCF_000972845.2. NCBI lineage: Eukaryota > Metazoa > Chordata > Actinopteri > Sciaenidae > Larimichthys > Larimichthys crocea. The sequence goes on from NC_040032.1 coordinate 8,346,267, forward strand.
TCTCCGGAGGAGCTGGCAGCGGGCCAGCCGGGCGGCGCACAGCCGAGCTCAGAGAGGCTTCTTGTTGGTTCTTTCTCCTCTCAGCCCCCCCTGTCCTCTGTCCTCTGCAGACCCCCAGTCTGCAAACCAGAGCTGCACAGCTGCGAGTGTCAGTCTGCGGCACAAAGTACTGACAAGTAATCTATTACTGCAGTACTTTGTGTTTGCCTCAGGTACAAAATGAGTTAGAGCGGATACATGTGGAAAATATGAGAAGAAAATACTGTGATAACATCCCATGATGACGTCAAAATACCGTAAACCGTGTCCCACAATGACGTCAAAATACTGTGAACCGTGTCCCACAATAACAACAAAATACCGTAAACCGTGTCCCACAATGATGTCAAAATACCGTAAACTGTGTCCCACAATGATGTCAAAATACCGTAAACCGTGTCCCACAATAACAACAAAATACCGTAAACCGTGTCCCACAATAACATCAAAATACCGTAAACCGTGTCCCACAATGATGTCAAAATACCGTAAACCGTGTCCCACAATAACAACAAAATACCGTAAACCGTGTCCCACAATAACAACAAAATACCGTAAACCGTGTCCCACAATAACGTCAAAATACCGTAAACCATGTCCCACAATAACATCAAAATACCGTAAACCGTGTCCCACAATGACATCAAAATACCGTAAACTGTGTCCCACAATAACGTCAAAATACTGTAAACCGTGTCCGACAATAACATCCAAATACCGTGAACCGTGTCCCACAATGACGTCAGAATACCGTAAACCGTGTCCCACAATAACAACAAAATACCGTAAACCGTGTCCCACAATAACGTCAAAATACTGTAAACCGTGTCCGACAATAACAACAAAACACCGTAAACCGTGTCCCACAATAACGTCGAAATACCGTAAACCATGTCCCACAATAACATCAAAATACCGTGAACCGTGTCCAACAATGACGTCAAAATACCGTGAACCGTGTCCCACAATGAGGTCAAAATACTGTAAACCGTGTCCCACAATAACAACAACATACCGTAAACCGTGTCCCACAATGACATCAAAATACCGTAAACTGTGTCGCACAATAACGTCAAAATACTGTAAACCGTGTCCGACAATAACATCCAAATACTGTGAACCGTGTCCCACAATGATGTCAAAATACCGTAAACCGTGTCCCGGAATAACGTAAAAATACCGTAAACTGTGTCCCGGAATAACGTCAAAATACCGTGAACGTTGCCTCACGACGTCAAAATACCGTAAACTGTGTCCCACAATAATTTGGGTGGGGGGGTGTATGGGGTCACATGGGCTGCGAGTGTTGAGTCACTTCCTGTCCAGAAAGTGAGAGTGTTTACCTTTAGTCGCTGAGGAAATTACATCATCGGTCAACAGAGAGTTCACAGGCCGTTCTCACATTTCTCTGCTGCCCGCCAACACACACACACACACACACACACACACACACAGACACAGACACGTGCGTGCACACACATACACAGACACACATACACAGACACACACATACACAGACACACACACACACAGACAAGCACACACGCAGACACACACACATACACACACACACAGACACACACACACAGACACACACACACAATACATAAATCATGTTTATTACTGTACAGGAACTATTATTCAAACATTCAGAGTTCAGCTGTTCAACACTGAACCAGACAGAGGAGATGTAATCTATTACTGGAGGAACTAAGTAAAAACACTCTATTACATCTCATTACTCAGTCGGACTGTTAGAGATGAAATTATTGGATGTTTTTAATATTTTAATGTTGCAGCTGGACAAAATACATCAAACTAATCTGACGTGTTGATATTAATTATTGACTCAGCATAAAGGCCAACAAATGACCGGGACACAGTTCCCAGTATTTTGTAGTAGTATATGTAGTACTCCTGCAGTAGTACTTCCTTCTCTCTGTGGTGATGCATTCAGGTCCTCTCTCTGTCCGACTGCAGAGTTTCTTACAGTCTGTGTGAACGTCCACTGATGCGTTCAGGGACCTGTCGTGTTGTGTTTAAGCACTTGCTTCAGCCTGATGTTTACCTCCCACTCGTGGTCTGTTTGTTCTGTCAGGACAAGTCTGGAGCTGAGCGAGTCTCCCTCAGTGAAAGTCAGTTTGTTTCTTCAGAACAAACGTCAGTAATCCCATCATCCTGTCAGATTATGAATCTTTAGGTAATCAGAATGACGAGAAGCGGTGCGTTCACAGACACTGAGACTCTTTAATATGCAGTTTGTTGTAATTTATTGTTTAAGTTTTTTTAGCTGATTTAGGATCATTTAAATCACATTGGTTTTGCTCAGTCAGGTCAACTTTCTGAACTAAACTACATATTTGTTTTTTGAGCTTTTTGTTTACGTGTACGGGTGTTTTCACGTCATATGATGCAAAATTCTTTTATATTTCTTGCAATAAACAAATTCTGAAGATCTTGCAAAAATAAGCCTGACGTATTCTGCTCCATCTTTGTTCCTAACAGGAATCTAGTCACAGGTTTCAGAAAGCGTGCTTACCATGTTTATTTTGGTATTAAACCTGGTGACCAGGGTAAAGCTTGGGCACCACACATGGTATGCAAGTCATGCACCGAGTATCCAAAGGCAAGAAGAGTCGTCTGAAGTCACTGACTGGGATCAACAGAAAGAACCGAAGCAGCCTCAAGTATCTGGGTCTCGAATCAGCGTCGTCCTGTAGCTCACGGGGATGAAATTCCAGCACCTGTCTTTGGAGAACTTCCTGACATCAGTGACGAAGATGACGAAGTTGTTTTTGTAACCCAGTGTAATCTTTTTCATTTCATGACACATTCTGATTTCAGATTCTGCTCATCAATCAGATTAAATTCATCATTTATCTGCACGTGGTTTTTAAATGAAGTCGCTGTTGAGGCGGCTCCTGAAGCTTCCAGCCGATTGTTACTCTGACGTGAACAGTGAACCGCTCGGCTGTTCGTCAAACTTCGGCTCTGACAACAACTCTGCATCCGTTTGGCAGCGCCTCAGTCGGCTCGTGTGGTTTTTCTGCCACGATACAAAGAGATGAAGGAGAAAGCTGCAGGATTAAAAACGAGGACGTTCAGTCCGAGCAGCGACACATCGAGTCTGAACAACAGGAAGTACAAACAGGCCCTTTAATACGGTAACATGAGTAACAGGATGTGATGTAATACACGGTGACACGGAGCATAAAAAACACGACAACCTGCATGCAGAGTACAAAACAATAAATATAAGACGACAAACGTTTTCTGGGGTTACAGCAACGTATATGCAACGTTTGAGCGTCTTAATGAGTACAGATTCGTTACATGGTCGTTACAGTTCATCAGGAAGAAGGTTACATGTATGTACACAACGTTATTCTGCTGCTTCAAAGCACGTTACATGAACGTTTCCACAACGTTAGCCCTCATCCAGCCGATTAAATGACTAAAACTACGCCCTTATTTACAGAGACCGCCTGCGGGGGGCGGCGTGGAGCCTCAGGACAGATCTGCACATGCGAGCACCAGAGGAAGAGACACGGGACGGGAATGATGCATGATGGTCCACGTCAGCTGACGGAGCACGTTAAGGTGGACTGCAGGACCAGGATACCACCTTAAAAAGGTCACGTGGGTCAGAAACTCTACAGGAGCCCGGACCAGACAAACTAAACATCAGCTCTACAGCAACTCCACCCACTGCTCCACCCACTGCTCCACCCACTGCTCCACCCATCCACTGCTCCACCCACTGCTCCACCCACTGCTCCACCCACCCACTGCTCCATCCACTGCTCCACCCACTGCTCCACCCACTGCTCCCTCCACTCCTCGACCCATCCACTGCTCCATCCACTGCTCACTTCGGTCGTCCATCCACTGCTCCATCCACTGCTGACTTTGGTCGAGGAACTTTGGTCCTTCAGGTTTTCAAACTTTATCTGTGAACTCCATCAGGACGAGACGCAGGTGGAGAACAGAACTGAGAATGTTTGTCCTGATACTGTGTGTGTGTGTGTGTGTGTGTGTGTGTGTGTGTGTGTGTGTGTGTGTGTGTGTGTGTCTGTGTGTGTGTCTGTGTGTGTGTGTGTGTGTGTCTGTGTGTGTGTGTGTGTCTGTGTGTGTGTGTGTGTGTGTGTGTGTGTGTGTGTGTGTGTGTCTGTGTGTGTGTGTGTGTGTATGTGTGTGTGTCTGTGTATGTGTGTCTGTGTATGTGTGTCTGTGTGTGTGTGTGTGTGTATGTGTGTGTGTCTGTGTGTGTGTGTGTGTGTCTGTGTGTGTGTGTCGGTGTCTGTGTGTGTGTCTGTGTGTATGTGTGTGTCTGTGTGTGTGTGTGTGTGTGTGTGTGTGTGTGTATGTGTGTGTGTGTGTGTGTGTGTGTGTCTGTGTGTGTGTCTGTGTGTGTGTGTGTGTGTGTTCAGTCCGTCTCGTGAATCATGAGTCCACTTCCTGTCAGTTCGTCCAATCACAGCAGGCGTGGGGAATGTCCCTGACGAGTGTTTTTTAAACGTTATTTTTACATTTGAAGGAAACGTGAAGCGTCGTCACAGCTCGGATCAGAGACGACCCGACCCGAACCAACACCTGAACCGCCTGATCCACCAGCCCCAGGACCAGGACCAGGACCAGGTCCGGGTCTCACAGAGAGAGCCGCCTCTACACGCAGTCCACGACCGAGCCGTCGTCCTCGTCGGCTCCCCACTCCCCGAACCTCATCTGAGGAGACGGCGCCGCCGGGTGGAGGTTGTTCATGTCGTCCATGGCGTCCGGGTCGGTGTCGTCGCTGGCGCCGATGCCCATGTGACCTCCCTCCTCGCGGTGCGTGCGGATGTGTTTGCGCAGCGCGGCGGGCTCCTTGAAGCTGCGGTTGCAGAAGGGGCAGCAGCACGGCCGCTCGCCGGTGTGGATCAGCTGATGGTGTTTGAGGTGCTGCAGGCGGCTCAGCCGCTTCCCGCAGATGGCGCACACGTACGGCTTCTCGCCGGTGTGCGTGCGCCGGTGTTTGCGCAGACCGTCCAGGTGGCGGAAGCAGTTCCCGCACTCGGAGCACGAGTACGGCTTCTCGCCCGTGTGGATGCGCAGGTGAGTTTTGAGCGCGCCCGACTCGCGGAAGCGGCGCCCGCAGACGCCGCACGGGTACGGCTTCTCGCCCGTGTGGATCCGGATGTGTTTCTTCAGGCTGGAGATCAGGCGGAAGGTTTTCCCGCACTCCAGGCAGTGATGAGGCCGGTCTCCGGACGGGTCGCCCGCCGCGTCCGACACCGAAGGTCCTGCCGAGTCCTCGGCCCGGCCCGGGGAGGCGCTGTCCCCCCTCCCGCCTCCTGAAGTCCTTCCCAGCTGTTTCTGTCCGTCCAGTCCGGCCTGCTGCAGCACGGCGCCGCAGTCCCGGACCGGTCTTTGGTGACGTAGCGGGTGCGTGAAGGAGCGCTGGGAGCCGCCCTCTCCGCCCACCTGAACGTAGCCGAGCTCGCCCACGCCGTGGGACGATCCCTCGCCGTCCCCGACTCTGCTGGACTCCTTCCTGCCGGGCTGACCCGAGCCGGACGCCGGGCCCTGCTCCTCTTTGATCTCAAACCTGGATCCTGCTCCCGGGCCCTGAGACTGCTGCTCATCTGCACCAGAACCAGACAGAAGGAGGTTAGTGTGAGGCGCGCACACACACACACACACACACACACACACACACACACACAGGTACCTGGTCTGCTGGACTCGGGGCACATGTGGCCCGTGTTGGAGGCGAAGTCCAGCGCGTGGTTGGTCACAGAACCGTCCGGCTGGATGGACAGCTGGCACATCTTGTAGTCGTCTCTGGGCTCGAACCCGTGGAGCGAATCGTCCACGGAACCGCCCAGACCCAAGTCCACGCCGGCTCCGTTCACGCTCCTGGAGTTCTGGTGGTCCCGGTCCAGACCCGAGGCCATGGAGGCCATGGAGGACAGCGCGGGGGCGAACACGGACTGACCCTGCGGGCCTCCGTAGGACACCTGCAGCTGGTCGATCAGCTTCTGCGCGCTGCACAGACACTCCTGCAGCGTCTTCAGCTCGCGCTCCGACACCTCCAGCCGAACCTTCAGGCGCTCGTTCTCCTGCTCCTTGTGCAGCAGCTCCTGCTGGGTCTCGTTCAGAACCAGAACCACCTCGCCCAGCAGCGTGTCCACGGCGGCGGACATGGCGGTCTGGATGGTGGGCGCGAGCCGGGACTTCAGTGACGTCACCGTCACGCCGGCTTTCCGGTCGTAGCAGGACTCGACCCCGGTGCCGGTACCGGTCCGGTCCGGGATGTTGATGATGCTCTGCTTCCGGGAGGAGTCCATGCTAGCAGCATAGCCCGACCTCCGCGAGCTCATCGTCCGAGCCGAGCCGAGCCGAGCCGGGTCCACAGAGTCCGGACCGGAGGTGTGTGTGTGTGTGAGTGTGTGAGTGTGTGAGTGTGTGTGTGTGTGTGAGAGTGTGTGTGTGTGTGTGTGTGTGTGTGTGTGAGTCTAACAATGACTCACCCTGTTAGCATCAGCTGCTAGCCGCGGAGCTAACGGTGACTCAGCAGAATAAAAAGTGCTGACGCGGCTTCCGGCTGCGGGATCAGGCTGCGGGACCGAGCTGCGGAGCTTCAGCGGACATCACGCACACCCCGCATCAACCGCACTGTACCCGAGGCCTGTCGCACACAGATGACGTCGGCACAGGAGCTCTGCGCATGCTCAGTTTGTCAGGCAGGGACGTGCAAACGGCATACATTTCAAAATAAAACTGCAGACCTCCACTGTCAGGCCCGGAAAAGAGTCGAGCTGAAGATTCAGGACGAAGAGTCAAGATGAAGAATCTGGAAGAAGAGTCAGGGTGAAGGGTCGAGCTGAAGATTCAGGATGAAGAGTCAGGATGAAGGGTATGGACGAAGAGTCGAGCTGAAGATTCAGGACGAAGAGTCAAGCTGAAGATTCAGGACGAAGAGTCAGAACGAAGAGTCGAGTTGAAGATTCAGGATGAAGGGTCGAGCTGAAGATTCAGGACGAAGAGTCGAGCTGAAGATTCAGGATGAAGAGTTGAGCTGAAGATTCAGGAGGAAGAGTCGAGTTGAAGATTCAGGACGAAGAGTCGAGCTGAAGGGTCAGGACGAAGAGTCGAGCTGAAGGGTCAGGACGAAGGGGTTCGATTCTGACCCGGTCCTCCTCTCTGTCTCTTTAAATCTCAAATGAAGCAGAACATGACTAAATACATATAATGAGCCATCATGTAAACTAATGACACACACACACACACCCAGCTGAGTAAGTGAAGAGAAACGACCCGTCTGGTTCTGGTTCCTTCGTGCTGTTTTCTGGCCTGCAGGCTGTAGGAGGCGCTGTGGACCACCTCAGTGAGTGACGATGACATAATAAAGTCTATATGAATCAGTGAGTGTTTAAAGGAGTCACATGACCTCATCCTTGTTTGTGTTCTGGGCGTTCATGAAGTTTGAAAATTAACTCAGTGAAGAAAAATCTTTCGTTTTTTTATTGGATTCATTTTGCCTCATACAGTGACTCAGTGGGCCAACACCAGAACCAGAACCTATTGTTGTTTTCCCCTGAAAAGCCACAAATAAATTTACTGAGTTATTCATCTGAAGAGTGAATCAGCTGGCAGAGGAACAGAGTCCTTCTTATATTAGAAATAATTGATTCCTTCTGGACTCGGTTCTGATGAGGAACACAGACCAAACCAGACTTAAATGGTTTTTGGGAAAAAGTGACGTTGTTGGTGGTAAAGAGGAGCGATGCATGTTGGGATTATGTAAGACGTCTAACAGTTACCATCTGCTGCGTCTGTCACAACAGAAAAACGTCGGTCTGCTCAGGCCGGACCTGAACAGTGAAGGTGGAAGGGGAAGCATGTTTGGACTGAGATAAACACACAAACCCAGATTACGCAATAATCAAACCCACACACATTTCTTCATGTAAATACATGCGTCTGCTTCACACTTGCACGCCCACGCTGCTTCCTGTAAACACATCCAGTCACCACAGACGACAAAGACCAAAGTCAGAATGATCGAGGAGTAAAAATAACCATGAAAACTAATTATGAAGCAGCTTTAGAGACAAAATGAAAAGAACAGAAACACACGATGTGACCTGTGATCAGCTGAACGCTGTCTCTGTCATTCGTACGTCTGTTCTCACACTGTGTAACTTTGAGAAGTACGTAACGCTTTACGGCACTAAGTCACACAGCAGCAACTATTTCACTGATTCTGGTGAAACTGGATCATATTTTATGGAGGAAATGTTTTCTGGTTTTCCCTCTGATGTCCTCCGGCTGCTCCGCCTCAACTCTCTGTGATTTACAGAGTTTATGATGGACAGTGAAGTAAACTGCTGACAGCTGTAGCTGCTGTTAGCTCAGTTCGTCAGCTTGGCGGTGAGCTCAGAGCGACGGGTACCCGTCGCTCTGAGCTCACCGCCAAGCTGACGAACTGAGTGTTTGTACCAACAGGCGTTATGGACGACCAGGAAGAAGAAGAGGAGGTAACCAGGCTCAGCAGCTTCTATGGACATGATGGCAGAGGAGAAGAGAGTGAAGAGGACGCTGACGGAGGAAGCTAAGAAGAGAAAAGGAGAGAGTGAGCGAGCAAGAAGCCGCCGGACAAGAGTAAATGTGGGACTGACTTTTAGTGGTTGGTGAGAGCTTGGTGAAATAAAAGGCTGAAAGACAGACGCCGAGCTGGGCTGACTGCTGCTGGACTAGGCAGTGATATCAGCTGCTGCTGGGTCTGGTTCTGGTTCTGGTTCTGGGCTGACTGCTGCTGGACTAGGCAGTGATATCAGCTGCTGCTGGGGACCTGGATGATGTTGTCGACTCGTTTTCTTTGTAAAGTAGAATACATTCAAAAGTTATTAATATTAATATCAAAGAGATGAAATCTGGTTTGAATGTTCAGTTCTGTCTGGGACAGCGTGACGTGCAGATGTGAGCGAGCAGCTGTCACATAAAGTCTTCCACATGTGTCCGCTGGGCGAGTTCTCTGCATCACAGAACTTCTACAGAACAAGTCTCGTCAGGTTCACATCGACGCCTCCACTGCTTTCACTTCATTCATCCATTGAAATCAACGGGTGACACAGTCCTGTTCAGCTCACCTCAGGCCTAAAAAGGAGAACAAGGAGCTCATTAAGAAGTCTGAACAACCTGTGAAGGAATGTGACGAGTGTGAGTGTGTGTGTGTGTGTGTGTGTGTGTGCTCACCGGGATGTTACTAACAGCGGTGGAGTAACTTGCAGGCATGCAGTCACTCAGATTACTAAACTGTGAGGAGGGAGGGAGGTGGAGCCGGTGCAGGAGGGGTCGGGAATGAAGGAGGAGGAGAAGGAGGGGAGGCAGAAAGAAGGAGGTGATTGTTGGAGAGAAGGGGAGCATATAAAGGGAGCAAGAGAGGGAGCAAGAGAGGGAGCAAGAGAGGGAGCAAGTGGAGGAAACGACAAGGACAAAGGAGCTCACTGACGTCCAGATAAGATTCTAACGTTCTGCAAACAGGTAAGAGCCATATTTATTATTTTCAGCAGCTCAGACCAGCACAGATCAGATCAGCACAGACCAGCACAGACCAGCACAGATCAGACCAGCACAGATCAGATCAGCACAGATCAGACCAGCACAGATCAGATCAGCACAGACCAGCACAGTTCAGATCAGACTGGCAGGACTCTGCTGTCTGTGCTGTTAAACAGAGTTTGGGGTTTTTGAATGGGGCCCTGCAGGTCTGTTTATGTGCAGTCTGTAACAGTTTCACTGAAACTGGATCTGGCTCTCGGCCGTGCTGCTGTATCTGGGGTGTGTAGGCATTTGGACCTGTTGTGCAATCCGGTCTGGAATGCTGAATTAAAGTGAAGCAGATCCAAAAATCTGAATAGATGGATTATCTGAGCAGCTCGATGAATCATTGAGTAACACGCAGCAGAGTTACAGACCAGCTGATTCAGGTCCACATTCTGTGCTCAGCTGAGAGTAAACAGACACTCACACACACACACACTCACACACACACACACACACACTCACACACACACACTCACACACACACACACTCACACACACTCGGCTGTAAAGATGTTTCAGTGTGTCTCTCTGTCTGCAGACATCACCATGGCGTCCTGCACAGACTTCCCTTTCCCTGCGCTGATCTTCTGCCTGCTCCTCGTCAGACCTTCACAGGCCTCTGAGGTCGACCCAGATTATAATCCCGACTACACCCCCCCCTCTTCTCCACCCAAAACACAGCACCCATTTTCAGGCAAGCGGTGTGACTACAGCTCGTGTCGTGAGGGTCAGGTCGCCTGTAACGTGTTGGCGGACTCCACCGGCTGCCTGTGTCCCGGCTTCACGTTACAGAACGTGGCTCCGGAGGCTCCCAGCCTGATGTCAGTGTCCTGGAACGGCTCAGACGTCGTGGCTTTGTGGTGTGCACCTAATTCCTACGTGACAGGTTACACCGTGACAGTCAGACAGACGCTGACCGGGAAGGAAGACAGGCTGACGCTCGGACAGGACAAGAGGAGCGGCGTGCTGGGCCACATAGACCACGTCTCAGAGGTCTGTGTGGTGGCAGTGAACGATGCTGGACAGAGTCCAGAGACGGCGTCCTGTCTGCCGTACGAGCCCCGGGACAGCAGCCTGCCCCTGAAAGCAGGACTCATCGGGGGGGCGCTCGTCCTGCTGATGCTCGTCCTGCTGGGCGTCCTCCTCTGGAGACGCCAGAGACAGAGGAAGCAGCAGAGCGGCATCTCCATGCAGGACGCTGAAGAAGGACCTCGTTAGAGTTAATGAACTCAGGTCACATGATCACGCCTGAGGCTGGAGGAAGAGTTCATCGTCTGTGTCAACTTTGATTTTTTTAATTAGAGACAGAAACATTTCATGACTGAGTCAAATACTTTAAATATAAGTTCACTGTAAATGTAACAAACTCTGAGAGTTTTTATGTATTTAATTAAGAGTAATTATTTTACTGTGATGATTTGATTTGTTGTCTCCAGTCTCAGAGACGACAGCTGTACTCGAGTATTTGTCCTGATTACATTACTTCTGATCTAACAGCCAATCATCATCCAGGTCCCCAGCAGCAGCTGATCTCACTGCCTAGTCCAGCAGCAGTCAGCCCAGCTCGGCGTCTGTCTTTCAGCCTTTTATTTCACCAAGCTCTCACCAACCACTAAAAGTCAGTCCCACATTTACTCTTGTGTGTAACATGTTACATGTGTGTCACATGTTACATGTGTGTCACATGTTACATGTGTGTTACATGTTAAAGGTGTGTTACATGTTAAAGGTGTGAGTCTTCAGTGAAGCATGAGCAGATCTTTGCTGGGCGTGTTTCGGCGTTTCCGTCCGTCGTGTTCTCGGATGTGTTGTCAGCGTTCGTTCTGTTTTTCCAGCTGTCGGTTTCTTTCCAGAGGATGTCGCTCTGTCATCGATCTCCAGCTCATCTCACGGACACGTTACAATTCATCTCTGCTGTCTGAGACCACCTCAAGATGCTTTTAAGACTTGTATTCAGACTGTCTCTGAGACTGGGAGGCGAGTCCCGGACCTGTCTCTGAGACTGGGAGGCGAGTCCCGGACCTGTCTCTGAGACTGGGAGGCGAGTCCCGGACCTGTCTCTGAGACTGTGAGGCGAGTCCCGGACCTGTCTCTGAGACTGTGAACAGATCAGGATGTCTAAACTTTAATGAGTGTTTATTTCAACATGATGACGAATTCTATGAATAAAGTCTTTTTTTGAAACTTTGGGTGTTTGAACGTTGATGGAGAAATCAAAGTGACGTAACGTGGAAACTTCCTCATGAGTAAAGTGTAACAGTCACACAGGAACAGGAAGTGCTTTTCCTGTCACATCACATTTAAAGGTCCAGTGTGTGACATCTAGTGGTGATATCGCTGCATTGCAGTCTCCTCACATCACCCTCACCTCCCAGTGGAAAGGACAAACAACACTCTGTCTACAGTCAGTGTTAGTTTGTCTGTTCTGGGCTACTGTAGAAACCTGTTTAACATGACGGCCTCCGATGGAAGAGGACCTGGCTCCCACTGCGATATACTATATATATAGATATATATTATATATTCTATATGTGTGTGTTGTGTGTGTTATGTGTTCTATATAATTTAATATATATAATATATTATATATTATATAAAAAAGAAAGACAAACTAAAAGATTCTCATTTATTTATTTTCAGGTGATTACATGACGTTAATCATACAGTCATGAGTATTATATTTGTATATTCCATTGTGTGTCTAATTTATCTGGACACACGCACACTTTAAACAACTGACGGAGACTTCATCTGAAATACTACATGTAAAAAAATACTGTTATCCTCTTTATAGGTACAGTACTGTTTGAGTATCTTTTATTCCAGTACTGTTCGTACTCTTTATTGTCTCTGGATATACTTCTCCATATCTCTCCATTTATCTCTCCACTGTGGGACGTGTTCTTCATTAGTGTCATGCTTACTACAAACAAACTCCCCCTGGAGTTTCTGTGCCTGTTTTTTTCGTCCTAGCAGGTTCTGTCTGTGGATAGTTTGGCTGCTGTTGTCTTTTTTTGCTTTTTTGTTGTTTTCGTAAGATTTTTCCTGTCATTGTCGAACGCCTTCCTCCCTGCTACACCATATTATACTGTGATTTTTATTTGCTGCCATTATCTGGACTGTAATACATTTTTTTATCATTCCTTATTCAATATCATTTTCATTTTCTCAGTCATTGTACACTATGTTGTGTGATTTGTTCTGTACACGTTGAATCTATTGGCACGTCTGTCCGTTTCCTGGGAGAGGGATCCCTCCTTGTGGCTCTTCCTTGAGGTTTCTTTCCACATTTTTCCCTGTTAAGGTTTTTGTGGGCACGTTTTGCCTCACTGGAAAACGCAGGGTCTAAGGACAGCAGGGTGTCACTCCCTGCTACAGATTGTAAGCCTCAGAGGCAAATGACTTTGTGAACTTTGGGCTATACAAATAAAACTTGATCTGATTTGATTTTGATTTCTGTTTCGTAGTACTGTTAGTACTCTTTATGTCGTACTTCAGTCCTGCTAGTACCTCTTTATGTAGTCCTGTTAGTACTGTCTTTATGTAAGTACTGTTGTATGTACTTCTTTATGTAGCTAGTAATCAGTACTGTTAGACTCTTATTGTCAGAGTATGTTTCGTTACCTCTTTATGTATTACAGTACTGTTAGTACTCTTTATGTACTGTAGTACTCTTTATGTAGTACTTTATGTACTCTTTATGTAGTTACAGTTAATGTCAGTACCTGTATCGTAGCGTACAGTCCTGTTCGTATTTTAGTACTCTTTCTGTCATACTTTGTTTCGTACTCTTTCTCAACTCAAATTAAATTAAGATTAGAGGACAGAGAGACCACAGATTGCCCTCAGCAGCAGCCACATCATCAACTACCTATTATAACTGTGATTGAAGATTGATTATGGTTCCCTAGCACCAGCAATTAATACAGTTTAGTAACTACTTCAGTAAGTTAGTCAGTTCATAGTAAAGTAATATGTGTAGTGGACGTCATGCAGGACCACAGCAGCAGCCACGATCCACGAGAACCTGCTGGACGACAGAGACAGAAACTCCAGGGAAGAAGTTTAGTTAGTGACTATCAGTGATTATCACATATTTATCGGTCTGTTGGAGACAGACTCCATGACCTGTGAACATTTCTGTCTCATGAGGAATTTTTCTTTGGAAACTTTTGAAACATTCATCACGAGCTCCTCCCGTCTGACAAACATGTGAAGAAGAACTTCTCTGGAAGAAGCTCCTGTAGTGATGATCAGCTGTGAACAGGTGACGCTCACATGGAGCTCAGGTGTGACGCAGGTACCTGCAGCAGTGATGTGTTCAAGTGTCGTGTTGCGTTCAGGGACACGTTCATCCATCAAGAAGTTTAGTTAGTAACATGCATTAATGAGACATGAATGTTTACAGATGGAGAGAGAGACAGTAGTACTGTCAGTACTCTTTATGTAGTACAGTTAGTACTCTTTATGTAGTACTCTGTGTACAGCTGTTGTGAACTCTGACCTCCATATTAAATATGAATCTTTTGAATATCGAGGTCTTCAGCTTCATCAGCTCCATTTTCTCAACACCTGCGGTCGCTCCAGCTTTAGCTATGCAGACAAAATGGCGTCCACTGAGGACGAGAAACATCTAGAGTTCACGAGCTAATGTGAGCTAATGTGAGCTAACATGAGCTAATGTGAGCTAATGTGAGCTAACACGAGCTAATGTGAGCTAACACGAGCTAACACAAGCTAATGTGAGCTAACACGAGCTAACGTGAGCTAACACAAGCTAATGTGAGCTAACACAAGCTAACACAAGCTAACACAAGCTAATGTGAGCTAACACGAGCTAACACAAGCTAATGTGAGCTAGCACGAGCTAACACAAGCTAATGTGAGCTAACACTAGCTAATGTGAGCTAACACAAGCTAATGTGAGCTAACACGAGCTAACACAAGCTAACGTGAGTTAACATTAGCTAATATGAGCTAACGTGAGCTAATTTGAGCTAATGTGAGCTAACATGAGCTAATGTGAGCTAACACTAGCTAATGTGAGCTAACACGAGCTAATGTGAGCTAACGTGAGCTAATTTGAGCTAACGTGAGCTAATTTGAGCTAATGTGAGCTAACATGAGCTAATGTGAGCTAACACAAGCTAATGTGAGCTAACGTGAGCTAATTTGAGCTAATGTGAGCTAACATGAGCTAATGTGAGCTAACATTAGCTAATGTGAGCTAACGTGAGTTAACATGAGTTAATGTGAGCTAATATGAGCTAATGTGAGCTAATACAAGCTAACACAAGCTAATGTGAGCTAATGTGAACTAATATGGGCTAATATGGGCTAACGTGAGCTAACATGAGCTAATGTGAGGTAACATGAGCTAATATGAGCTAACGTGAGCTAATATGAGCTAATGTGAGTTAACATGAGTTAATGTGGGCTAACGTGAGCTAACATGAGCTAATGTGAGCTAACATGAGCTAATGTGGGCTAACGTGAGCTAATATGAGCTAACACTAGCTAATGTGAGCTAACGTGAGCTAACATGAGCTAATATGGGCTAACGGGAGCTAACATGAGCTAATATGGGCTAACGTGAGGTAACGTGAGCTAACGCGAGCTAATGTGAGCTAATGTGAGCTAACATGAGCTAATGTGGGCTAACGTGAGCTAATATGAGCTAACACTAGCTAATGTGAGCTAACGTGAGCTAACATGAGCTAATATGAGCTAACGTGAGCTAACATGAGCTAATATGAGCTAATGCAGGCTAACGTGAGCTAATATGAGCTAACACTAGCTAATGTGAGCTAACGTGAGCTAATATGAGCTAACATTAACTAATGTGCGCTAACATGAGCTAATATGGGCTAACGTGAGGTAACGTGAGCTAACAGACGACGTCACATTTGATCTAACCGTCAGTCAGATTGGAGCGAGGAGCTGAAGTGATCGATGAACGATTCTTCATCTTTATTTTAAACATTTGAATGTTTTAATTTTTGTTCATGAATCTATGAACCCGACACGTCAGGACGTGGAGACGATGTCACCTGAAGTTCTCAGGCTGCTGCGTGGTTTCTGTTTCATCACGTGTTTCATAATTATCACAGATTTTAACGACCTGTTGGAGACAGACTCCATGACCTGTGAACATTTCTGTCTGATGATGAATTTCTCTTTGGAAACTTTTGAAACATTCATCACTGCATCTCATTCATGAAGCGATGACTCATGTCAGTCGTGTGGTGACACCATGAGTCAGCAGATTTTCACAGGAAACGCTGACACAGATGGTTTGTGTCACTGTAACGATGTACTGATGAAGAAGAGTTCCTGATGATGATGAAGAGGAACTCCTCTCAGGCTCTCAGCAGCTGGAGCGTCGCCCTCTGCTGGACACTTTCAGTACTGAACAAACATGAAGAAGAATTAAACATAAATAAAATTAAATATTCGATTACTGTGTGGATCAATAAAATCTGATCCGATAATTATAAAAGTAAAAATAATAATTCAATGTTCGCATAATTAATCAGCTTCATGTCTTTGTTATAAAAATACATTTGAATTTAAAAGTCCTCAGTAACATAAATAAACTGTATAAAATATATAAAATATGAAACATGTTCATGATGAACTCATCTGGCTGTAATCAGAGTATTTTTCCTGTAATCAGAGTAAATGCAGGTTTAAACCATCGTTCATTCTCCTGTTATTAATTACTCCTGAAATTAACGAGCGTTATCTCAGAGGGATGAGCAGCGTTTATATCTGTTAATCCAGCAGAGCGGCACTAATGGCTGCTTCCTGCCGCTGAGGTCAGCTCTGCACATAAAACCTCAAAGTGGGTCAGGCATCCATCAGCACCATCACTGGACCGAGCATCCATCAGCACCATCACTGGAACGGGCCTCACATGCAGAGAGCTTTCCTTTCGTCAGACTCCGAGCTTTGTCGACGCTTCACTGAATAAAAAGAGACGAATCAGCCGAGAGAGCTGGGTGGAGGAGGCCGGAGGAGGGTGGAGGAGATGATGAGGAGAGGAGGAGTAATCTGTTTCCAGCTCTGGGGACCCACTGTTCATTAAAGACAAACTCTGTTGACTCTGACTCACCTGAAACAAAACGACTCTGATCCGTCCTCTTCATGCCTCCACAGTCTGAGGACTCTGAGGACTCTGAGGACAGTCTGAGGACAGTCTGAGGACAGTCTGGCTGCAGTGGCCAAGAGTTCGAATCCAACCTGTGGCTCTGTGCTGCATGTCAGTCCTGTCTGTCTGTCCACAGTCCTGTCTGTCTTCAGCTGTCTCTGTACAATAAAGCTTGAAAAGGCCAAAAAAATAAAACATTTAACTAAAAATCAGTTCATGAGTTCTCTGCCATGATGAAACATGACGGGACGTGATGATGCTAACATCAGTTGTCTCAGGTCGACCGTCAGCACTGACCTCCATCAGCGTCAGCACTGAC
Source organism: Larimichthys crocea (assembly GCF_000972845.2). Classification (NCBI taxonomy): domain Eukaryota; kingdom Metazoa; phylum Chordata; class Actinopteri; family Sciaenidae; genus Larimichthys; species Larimichthys crocea. The sequence goes on from NC_040032.1 coordinate 8,363,363, forward strand.
CTCCATCAGCATCAGGACTGACCTCCGTCAGCATCAGCACTGACCTCCGTCACACAGTCACGTTTCCATCAAACATCTGAGGACTTTAAGTCGACTCAGTTTCAGAGTTTCTTCTTCACTGGCGAACACGTCGGCTGCTGAACAAAGACGTCCGACCTTTTCCCGCCAACACAACACGAAGACGAAGACAAAACATTTTCAGTCTGACGTGACTCGTCTACATCTCCAGATCTACGTCAGGTCCAGGTGACGGAGCGATGGCGTTCAACAGTCACTTCCTGTGTCACGTTCCCGTTAGAATGCGAGCTCGTGTTTGCTCGGTGATTTTCCATTAAAGGATTACAAACAGAACATTTCATCTGCTGCTCCACACGAAGCTTCACTGAATACATGAAAAGGTTTCAACAGAAACATAAACGATGACTCATCAGGTCAGAATTAACAGATCAGCTGCTGCAGTGACAGAGCATCTCATTAGTCAGATTTAATGAGAATATAATGAGGATCTGAAGCTCAAACTCACCTGATGCTCACACAAACCTGCTCGCAGCGTGGCGCCGACGTCTCGGACACCATATGCTGCTATTAAGACTAACGGTCCCGGAGCAGGCGGGCAGATTGTGGGCGACGTCGCCGTCTGTCGTGATGGCAAACAGGAGGCGATGGCGGAGGGAAGGCCAGACTCCGTTCAGACAGCAGCAGAAAGCGTGATCAACGGCAGGAAGTTCAGACTTTGAACGGTTTCTGTGGCCCACCTGAGGACATGGATCAAGACTCGGACCACTGAGGAGGAAGAGCTTTAACCACGAGGACCGTCCGAGGGCTTCACGCAAGGACCAGTCAAAGGTTTGGACACGTGTCAACATGAAGCGTTCGGACTGTGTGAACCACCTCATGGTCTGAATGACTGGGCGGATGGTATCTGCATGTGTGGTTCCCATCCTGAAACATGAGGGAGGAGGTGTGATGGTCATGCCATCCATCTGCACCTCTAGGTGCTGCGTCACATGACCTGACCTCCACAGTCACCTGACCTAAACCCAGCTGAGTGCTCAGCGTGTACGAGAACTTCTTCAAGACGTCAGGAAACATTCAACATGTTCAAAGTTTTGACTGGTACTGCTCGACCATGTGCACCAGGTTTCACTACATTCAAACTGATGAGCGATTTAAAGGTCCAGCGTGTTGGATTTAGTGGCACTGAGCAGTGAAGTTGCAACCAAATGAATACTCTCGCCTCACCCTCTGCTTCTGAGACATGTAGGAAAAACTCTGGCTGCCACAATATAAAGTCCAAATCTGAGTTTGGTTTGTCGGCTCTCTGTCTGTAGATGTGAAGGTTCAGGTGATGAATATTGGATTCTTGACGTCAGCCGGCCGTGCTCAGTAACAACGACAACATTTTAAATACTTTCAAAATCATGTTTATTAAATTTAGAAAACACCATTTTTGTTGTTAACAGTTTCATAGCAAGAGCAGGAAAGAAGTGAAACTGTAGACGGGGCCTGGGCCAACCCCTGAGTTAAAAACCAACCGTCCCTAACACGTCTGCTCTCGGGGGGCCGGGGTTGGTGGTCAGGGGGTCACCTGCATCTAACCTGGCATAGACTAGAAGAGAGTCAGTGTGGTAGTCAACATCTGAAGGTAGAACGCCTAAAGAAAGGAGACATAAGAAAACTCAGGTAGAAAAGTTGATTTGCAAAGTCACTTTTCAAGTCAAGGTATTTCCTGCCAAAAGATACCGAGTACGCAACATTAACGTGTAATTAGGTTGCCAAACCGCGTCGGTACGTAGGTTTAATCACTTAGGGAGGGGTTCTGCACAGCTTCAGGGGAGGTGGACTCACTCAGGGACGCAGTACAGATTCTGTCCAAAGAGGAAGTGCAAACAATGTCTAGAAGGTGTTTGTTGAGGAGGGGCGGGTGGACGAGGGGTCACACGGGGGTACGAGCAGGGCTCCCCCCCTTTACTCATCAAGGTGCTGAGAGCGGCGACTCTCTGGAGGGCGAGCCCGAGATATCCTCCGGGGGGAAAACTGTGAGTGTGCAGGCTCGGATCCCGCCCAGCGACTCGGGCAAGTCAAACACTTTGTGCCATTCGTCCTTCTCCGGGTCGTACTTCTGTACTATTTCCACCATGCAGCGATTGTTCCACGAGTACCCGCCCACCACATAGATCTTATTCTCAAACACGGCCACGCCCACGTCGCTCTGGCCCCGCAGCATGGCGGCGATAGGTGTCCACAGGTCGAGGGCAGGGGAGTAGTACTCGCAGCTCAGCACGTCGTCGTAGTCGCTCGTGCCGCGGAAGTGATTGCCTCCGATCACGTAGAGACGGTCGCCCACCGTGCACATGCAGTGGAGGCCGCGCACCGTCGTCATGGGCGCTTTCTGAGTCCATTTATCCGCATCCGGGTCGAAGCACATCAGCTCCTTCTGAAAAGTGTCGTGAGTGATTCCCCCTGCAGGAAGAAACAGAGCAGAGCGAGAGGTTAGCGTCGCTGATCGTCTGACGGAGGGTTCAACCACGTCAGCCTCCAGCTCATTGTTCCAGGCGGTGACCACAAACTGTCACAACAATCTGAATCCTCGCTTCTAAAAGCTCAACTCAAACTAATCGTGGAGTTCACACGATAATCCGCCACGTTACCAACGTTCCGCCTGCCGATGGCGAGCGCACAAACAGACCGTAGACGCCGGGACACAAAAAGCTGATGGAAAGTGGGGAGGGAAAAAAAAACAGGACATGTCTACAGGGAAGGCTTAAAATAAAGAGGAACACAATCCCAGCATGCATTTGGGTGGAAGCCAGCCTCCCCTCCCCCTCAGTGATGGGAGTGGATGCAGTGAAGATTTGCAGCAGAGCGTGCTCGGTTCATTGTCGAGGCCTAAGCCGACTATTCAGCTGCCGTGACTCAGATCTGCGAGGCTGCACCTCCTCGGCTGATCAGATCCGTCTCCTTTATCCGACGAGTCCACGGGCGAGGCGGCTTTTAAAACTCTGACAGCGGTGGAGGCCTTACAATCCCTCTCAAGAGGCCCCGCTGCTGCTGATTCACTTCAAGGGCTTTGGCCTTTCCCTGACACAATGATGTCTGATCAGCGTCCCCGTGTCCTGACGTCTAATCAGGCCATTAACGAGACAGGACGAGGTTTAGCCTAATTGAGCCGGCCTCAGAGACACTAAAAGCTTTTGTCCTTCCACAGACGGCACAGGACGGACTGTCGTTTGGATCGACTGCCACAGAAGAACCTTCAGTGGATCCGTAACACAGTCCCCTTGTGAAACCGGTGACCCGCTCGGTTCGTTGAATCAGTGCCGACACAAGTGGGACCGGAGAGAAAGATGGAGGATAGACACAGCGGCGAGGCGGGAAACGGGCTCAGCATATTCCAAAAATACCCCGTGATGATGAAGAGCGTCCAGACGTGCGCTCCCGCACAAACATCAGCTACAGAACATCTGTGCTCGCTCAGCCCAATCCCTGAAGGACGCTCGCCGAGGCCGAGAACCAAACTACAGCGAGAACTCGGTTTGATACGGGAAGGATCCAAACGAGTGGACCCTCATTAACATAACTGACCCTCATTAACATAACGGACCCTCATTAACATAACCAGTCCTCATTAACATAACCAGTCCTCATTAACATAACCAGTCCTCATTAACATAACCGATCCCCATGAACATAACCGGTCCTCATTAACATAACGGACCCTCATTAACATAACCGAGCTGCGTGAGATCAGTCTCATGAGACCATTTCAGTCAAAGAATCTTTCCTGGAGATTCACTGATGAAGTTGGTTCTGACTCGTCCGTCAGCCTAAAAACTTTAAACTCAAACCCAGACGAGCTCACACGGAGCGGCCTGCAGACAAAACTCAGGGCAGAAAACACAAAGTCCACGGACAGATTAAACCAATAAATGAGGCCGGCTGATATCAGCTGATGTACAGAGATGACCTCATCAGGACTCGTTAGAGCGTGTTTGTGTCACCATGACACAGTTTGTCCAGAGTGCAGCGACAGTCGATTTTTAACAGTGGTGAAAAATAAATGAGCTCTGGCCTCTGCTGTGTCTTTGTTGTAACCGACTCTGTGGAGGACCAAACTGGATCTGGACCTCGACACACGGACCTGCAGTGAGGCCCAGCGCTGGTTTCAGGACTCGTGTCTGAACTCTGCCACGCCACTTGAGCTGTGATGGTCTGAGGGCTGAGTGAGTCTGTCAGGTTCATCAGGCTGACACGATTCTCTGAGACAGCTCAGCAGCACAGCCGCAGAGCCTGACCTGATCCGATGTGACGGGTCGACACAGAACTGCACTTCAGCACGGGTCACAAGCACAGCAAGACTGTAATCCCTCCACCAACCCTCAGAGGACCAAAGACTGAGGACTGAAGACTGAGGGATGAGGACTGAGGACTGAAGGACTGAGGGACTGAGGGATGAGGACTGAAGACTGAGGAATGAGGACTGAGGGACTGAGGGACTGAGGGACTGAGGGATGAGGACTGAAGACTGAGGAATGAGGAATGAGGACTGAGGGACTGAGGGACTGAGGGACTGAGGGATGAGGACTGAAGACTGAGGAATGAGGAATGAGGACTGAGGAATGAGGAATGAGGACTGAAGACTGAGCGTTTGTTATGGCGCTGTTGAAGGCGCTGTTATCGGGTTATGGGGCGTGTTTGAGCGTGTTGAAAGGCGTTGTTATGGGGCGTGTTATGGGGCGGTTATGGGGCGTGTTTATGGGGCGTGTTGGGGTCGTGTTGTAGGTGTGTTGGGGGGTTTGTTTATGGGGCGTGTTGTAGTGTGTTGGGGGCGTGTTATGGGCGTGTGTGGTGTGTTGGGGGGCGTGTTATGGGGCGTTTGTAGGGTGTTTGGGGGCGTGTTATGGGGCGTGTTATGGGGTGGGTTGTAGGTGTGTGGGGGTGTTATAGGGCGTATTGGGGCGTGTTGTAGGGTGGTTATGGCGCGTTGTGCTTTCTGGTTCAAACACAAAGAACTGTCTAAGATGCTTTTAAAGATGAACGCATCAAGGAATTTTCCTATTGCACCACCTTCAGTCTTCAGTCCTCATCCCTCAGTCCTCCAGTCCTCAGTCCTCATCTCAGTCTTTGGTCTTCAGTCCTCAGTCCTCAGTCTTTGGTCCTCTGAGGGTTGGTGGAGGGATTACAGTCTTGCTGTGCTTGTGACCCGTGCTGATAGTGCTAGTTCTGTGTCGGCCCGTCACATCGGATCAGGTCAGGCTCTGCGGCTGTGCTGCTGAGCTGTCTCAGAGAATCGTGTCAGCCTGATGAACCTGACAGACTCACTCAGCCCTCAGACCATCACGCTCAAGTGGCGTGGCAGAGTTCAGACACGAGTCCTGAAACCAGCGCTGGGCCTCACTGCAGGTCCGTGTGTCGAGGTCCAGATCCAGTTTGGTCCTCCACAGGGTCGGTTACAACAAAGACACAGCAGAGGCCAGAGCTCATTTATTTTTCATCACTGTGAAAATCGAGTGTCGCTGCACTCTGGACAAACTGTGTCATGGTGACACAAACACGCCGCTCAACGAGTCCTGATGAGGTCGTCTCTGTACATCAGCTGATATCAGCCGGCCTCATTATTGGTTTTAATCTGTCCGTGGACTTTGTTTCTGCCTGAGTTTTGTCTGCAGGCCGCTCCTGTGAGCTCGTCTGGGTTTGAGTTTAAAGTTTTTAGGCTGACGGACGAGTCAGAACCAACTTCATCAGTGAATCTCCAGGAAAGATTCTTTGACTGAAAGACTGACTCACGCAGCTCGGTTATGTTAATGAGGACCGGTTATGTTAATGAGGATCGGTTATGTTAATGAGGACCGGTTATGTTAATGAGGACTGGTTATGTTAATGAGGATCCGTTATGTTAATGAGGGTCCACTCGTTGGATCCTTCCCGTATCAAACGGAGTTCGCTGTAGTTTGGTTCTCGGCCTCGCGCGAGCGTCCTTCAGGGATTGGGCTGAGCGAGCACAGATGTTCTGATGATGTTTGTGCGGGAGCGCACGTCTGGCGCTCTTCATCATCACGGGGTATTTTTGGAATATGCTGAGCCCGTTTCCCGCCTCGCCGCTGTGTCTATCCTCCATCTTTCTCTCTGGTCCCACTTGTGTCGGCACTGATTCAACGAACCGAGCGGGTCACCGGTTTCACAAGGGGACTGTGTTACGGATCTACTGAAGGTTCTTCTGTGGCAGTCGATCCAAACGAACAGTCCGTCCTGTGCCGTCTGTGGAAGGACAAAGCTTTTAGTGTCTCTGAGCCGGCTCAATTAGGCTAAACCTCGTCCTGTCTCGTTAATGGCCTGATTAGACGTCAGGACACGGGGACGCTGATCGACATCATTGTGTCACGGGAAAGGCCAAAGCCCTTGAAGTGAATCAGCGACAGCGGGGCCTCTTGAGAGGGATTGTAAGGCCTCCACCGCTGTCAGAGTTTTAAAAGCCGCCTCGCCCGTGGACTCGTCGGATAAAGGAGACGGATCTGATCAGCCGAGGAGGTGCAGCCTCGCAGATCTGAGTCACGGCAGCTGAATAGTCGGCTTAGGCTCG
>NC_040032.1:8369972-8413899 GCF_000972845.2 Larimichthys crocea
CACGACCAGACACCCCCCCCATAACACGCCCCCAACACACCTACATCACGCCCCCAAAACACCCATAACACGCCTTCAACGCGCCCCCAACACGCCCCCTCACATGTAGCTTCATGGCTTCAGGTGCAGAGCATGCGTGGTGTCACTGAGCAGTAAACAGAGCAGCCTCTGAATGTTAACACGTACGGTAACGTGACAGAATGTTGTGATGTGTGTGCTGCTCAGCTGGTTATAATTATAAAGAAACTTCATGTTCTGCTGCTAAAGACGTTCAAACATTTACATTTTTATTGACTGAATCCATCCTCACACACACAATGTAGGATAATATATATTATGCAGTAATACTGGATAAACGCATGTACAGTTATGTACTGTGATGGGAACCGTATACGCTCTCGTGTTGTAGAGCGATGACAGGGTGGATTAACGATTCAGTGTTACGCCTCCTACACAGGCTCCTTCACTTTACTCCTTCCTTCCTCCCTCCTGCTCCTGCTCCTCCTTCTCCTCCTGCTCCTCCTCCTCTGGATTAGTCACACTGAGAAACTAGAGCTCGTCTCCACAGGGCAGGATTTGTCTTCAATCCTTATGAGGTGAACAAGTATCGAGGCGACACCTCACTGACCTCCCAATCAGCAAACAGTTACATCTCGTCTTCAGCTCAGGGAAGTTCAACCAATCACAGGAGGCTGCACGTACGTACACAGGTGAACTTACCTGAAATATACATGTAACCACCGTACACCGTCCCAGCGTGTCCATAATGTGGCTCGTTCATTTTGGCGACGTACGTCCACTCGTTTGTCCTCGGGTTGTAGCACTCCACGGTCGCTTGAAGAAGAAGAAAATAAAAAGCATTAGCAGAAAGTAGGTCAAGACACGACTGAGGACGAACAGCAGGAAACGAGACAGAGGACACAACACGAGACTGTTGGATAACTTAAAGACGCTCGAGGACGCTTCAGCAAAGTCTGAGAAAACAGAACAGACACTTAAAACAGCCACGTCAACTCATCGCTGAGAGAAGGGCTGTGATTGGCCGAAGAGGAAGCTGGACAACCTGATGCAGACGTTCACGTGACGGCACTAAGTCACACAGCAGCAACTATTTCACTGATTCTGGTGAAACTGGATCATATTTTATGGAGGAAATGTTTTCTGGTTTTCCCTCTGATGTCCTCCGGCTGCTCCGCCTCAACTCTCTGTGATTTACAGAGTTTATGATGGACAGTGAAGTAAACTGCTGACAGCTGTAGCTGCTGTTAGCTCATGTTAGCTCAGTCTGTTAGCTGCTGTTAGCTCATGTTAGCTCAGTCTGTTAGCTGCTGTTAGCTCATGTTAGCTCAGTTTGTTAGCTGCTGTTAGCTCATGTTAGCTCAGTCTGTTAGCTGCTGTTAGCTCATGTTAGCTCAGTTTGTTAGCTGCTGTTAGCTCAGTCTGTTAGCTGCTGTTAGCTGCCGTTAGCTCAGTTTGTTAGTCAGACTGTGAGCTTAGAGCTCTGGGGGAGTTCTGGACGACCGGGAGGAAGAAGAGGTTTTCAGGCTCAGCAGCTTCTACGGACATGATGGCAGAGGAGAAGAGAGTGAAGAGGACGCTGACAGAGGAAGCTAAGAAGAGAAAAGGAGAGAGTGAGCGAGCAAGAAGCCGCCGGACAAGAGTAAATGTGGGACTGACTTTTAGTGGTTGGTGAGAGCTTGGTGAAATAAAAGGCTGAAAGACAGACGCCGAGCTGGGCTGACTGCTGCTGGACTAGGCAGTGAGATCAGCTGCTGCTGCTGGGTCTGGTTCTGGTTCTGGTTCTGGGCTGACTGCTGCTGGACTAGGCAGTGATATCAGCTGCTGCTGGATGATGATTGGCTGTTAGCAAAGTTGTTGACTCGCTAGTTTCTGATCAGAAGTAATGTAATCAGAAGAAATACTCGAGTACAGCTGTGGAGGTGATAAATCACAAATACTGAAGTTTATTTTTATCTTTTGTGTCAAACATACATTTCAGCAGAGCGGTGGGACACAGATAAGTTATCGAGTATGAAGAGGAACTGAAATGTATCTCTGAAGGTCACAGACTGTTCGTGGTCTCAGACAATCAGCTGAACATTTCTGTGATTAAATCAGTGACTCACAAAGATTCACGCTGGTTCTGAAATCCTGCAGTCAGCTCCGGACCACAGGAGAAGTGTGAGCCCTCCCCGGGCCGGCTGAGGAAGTCTCAGCGGGGAAAATGAGTGAACGCTTTACTGTGCTGGCTCAACAACCGTCATCAAAGCGACCTTGAGCTGAGCACAGAGCTCAGCGGCTCAGTGGAAGTCGTACAACACGAGAGGACAATAGATGCAGTCTGAGTGAATACAGAGCGGGTCAGGCTGAAGAACAACACACGGGCTTCATGTTCACACCTTCACATTCAAACACCTGATCAGACTTTGCTGTGACCGGCTGACAAAGGTCACATTTTTAATTAGCATGAAGGTCGTTCAGCAGAACTTAATGAAACATGGCGAGGGTCAAACAGGAAGCTGCTGACGTCTGCTGATTAATTACGGTGAAGCGTACAGCGCGGCCGACCTCGGGCAGCGGTCAGGACCCGCGAGGCAATGAAAGATGCAGCACGTGATCGTGGACTGTGATTGGTCCAAATGATGTCAGGTGACAAAGAAACGATGAAAGTTCTTGACGCTAACGATGAATTAAGACTTTGTTTGTAAGGACTGTGCTGCTCTCACTGGCTGACTTTATATATTTATATTGAAGACATTTAAAGAAGCAGTCTACATGAGGACTTGTTTATAACTTTCTTTATAACTGCAGCGTTTCAGCCGTAACAATGAAGACACGCCCGTGTGACCTTCCCAGAGTAAACAAACCTAAAGCCGGGCCGGGCCGGGCCGGGCCCATCAAGGCCAAACCACATGCAGCGAGAGAGCAGTGGAACGTAGCAGCAGTGAATCTGTCCTTTGGTCTAATTATAACCCAGAGGAGCAGAGCGCTCACACAGTGGCCTCTCTCTGTCTGCTGCAGTCACTGAGCTCACTTTAAATACTGGGTGGCACCGCTCTGTGGTCCAACGTTCACGGCAGCACCGAGTCCAGATCTGTTACTCAGCATCAACAAAACTACAACCAGCACACAGAGAAAACAGAACTGCAGCAGACAGAGATAAACAGGAGGACTGGTCTGAGCTTTAAACCAGAGATCTCCAACCTTCAGCCCGAGGACCCGAACAGACAAATAACTTCTGTTTTCTTTATTAACCTGTCTACATGCTGAGTCATTAGCCTGTTTGTGTTTATGACTGATAACATAATGGAACCATTTAGAAATAATATATAAACATTTTTTGTCAAAAGTAGCTTCAGCTCAGCTGGTAGAGTTCAGTCCGTGCTGTGGGAGCCGAGGGTTCTAATCCGACCTTCTCACCAAACACCAAACACCTCACCAAACACCAAACACCAAGCACCTCACCAAACACCAAACACCTCACCAAACACCTTACCAAACACCAAACACCAAACACCAAACACCAAACACCAAACACCAAGCACCTCACCAAATACCAAACACCTCACCAAACACCAAGCACCTCACCAAACATCAAGCACCTCACCAAACACCAAACACCTCACCAAACACCAAGCACCTCACCAAACACCAAACACCTCACCAAACACCAAACACCTCAACAAACACCAAACACCTCACCAAACACCAAACACCTCAACAAACACCAAACACCTCACCAAACACCAAACACCTCAACAAACACCAAACACCTCACCAAACACCAAACACCTCAACAAACACCAAACACCTCACCAAACACCAAACACCTCAACAAACACCAAACACCTCACCAAACACCAAACACCTCAACAAACACCAAACACCTCACCAAACACCAAGCACCTCAACAAACACCAAACACCTCACCAAACACCAAGCACCTCAACAAACACCTCACCAAGCACCAAACACCTCACCAAGCACCAAACACCTCACCAAACACCAAACACCAAACACCTCACCAAACACCAAACACCTCAACAAACACCTCACCAAACACCTCACCAAACACCAAACACCTCACCAAACACCTCACCAAACATCAAGCACCTCACCAAACACCAAACACCTCACCAAACACCTCAACAAACACCAAGCACCTCACCAAACACCTCAACAAACACCTCAACAAACACCTCACCAAACACTAAGCACCTCACCAAACACCTCACCAAACACTAAGCACCTCACCAAACACCTCACCAAACACCAAACACCTCACCAAACACCAAACACCAAGCACCTCACCGAAAACACCTCACCAAACACCAAACACCAAACACCAAACACCAAACACCAAGCACCTCACCGAAAACACCTCACCAAACACCAAGCACCAAACACCAAACACCAAACACCAAGCACCTCACCAAACACCTTACCAAACACCGAGCACCTCACCAAACACCAAGCACCTCACCAAACACCAAACACCTCACCAAACACCAAGCACCTCACCAAACACCAAACACAGCCTCCTAACCACAAACAGGCTTGTACATGTGCTGAATGTTTCCACCCTGGATCATGTTAGATTGCAGGCGTGTTCGTGATCATGTGCACGTCCTCTGAGGTCTCTTAAATTACACGGTGATTATGCACGCGACATGTTAAAGCAGTAAATGATGTGTAGGCACAGAGTCAGGAAGCTTGCAGGCTTATTAAACTCATATTTACGTGAATAATCTCATACAATATTCATGGAGACGAAAACAAACAAGCAGGGAAACAAACTCACCGAGCTCGCCGGCGGCGTTCCTTCCTCCGACAGCGTACAGGTGTCCCTTGAGTGCGCTGAGGTGGAAGAAGGTTCGCTTCTCGTTAAGGCATGCCACCTGCATCCACTTGTTGTATCGCGGGTCGTACCGGAACACCGTGTCCACCGCCGTCTTGCCTTTGGTGTCGTAGTTGCTTTGGCCGCCCACCACGTAGAGGAAGTTGCCGATGACCGCGATGCCGTGTTGGTAGCGGGGTGCGTCCATGGGCGCAAGCGCCTTCCACTCGTGAGCCTTCTCGTCAAAAAGACGCAGCTCTTTGCTCACGACTAGCTGCTGGCGCAGAACGCCGCCCAGCGTCACCAGGTGGGCGCTGTCCGAGCGGATGGCTGTCCGTTCTGACTGCATAACGGGCTGCATGTAGGGCATCATTTGGTAGTTGCTAGCCTCCAGGAGAAGGTTGACGCAGGTGTTGTCCGTGCGCATAAAGTCCACTGTCTGCACATGATTGATGAGCTCCTGCGGGTTCATGAGGGGAAAGCGGATGTTCTTCATGAGCTTTGGGGCATAGTCCATACGGCCGTCTTCGTAACGTAGCCAACGGCACGCCGCCTTGAACAAGTCCAACTCAGTGCAGTGTTTCAAGCTGTTGCTGGACAGTACGAAAGCCAAACGTTCAAACGGGAGCTTGACAAACTCTCCTGTTCCCAGCAGCGAGGGGAAGTTCTTCAGGATGAAATTGTTGACATATTTGTCCACCTCTGTGAGGTTATACGTGTTGGCGATGCGCCCAACCTCTACGCAGTTATCGAGAGAAACCTGCAGAAGAAGAAGACATAACCTTGGAAAGCTGACATCACATCAGAGAAACGAATGACTGGATCTGTTCCTCCGACAGAACAACGTCTGATTATAAAATATCACTGAAGGATGCTGCAACCAGAGGCAAACCAACATACAACTGTCCTGTAACGTACAACACCACTGTGAACTTCAGCCCATTTGAAATATTTCTTTCTAAAGTGAAATGTTTGATCCAAATGTGCAGTAAACTGAGCCAACATCCTTTAACAGGTCAAGCTGGTGGTGAAACCTGAAGGAGGTGTGTGTGGTGCTGCAGTCTGCGTTCTTACCCCAGATATAAGAAAAACCTTGCAGAAGTCGAGCACAGGGAGGATTTGTAAGAAGCTGGCGGCCTCGAGTGTGTCTTGCAGATTCTCCATGTTCAGTGACAACTTGGCTGTGTAGATAAAGTCAATGATTTTCTTCAGGCCTATTCGGTTGACTCCGTGAAGCTTGATGCACATTAAATCCTGTTCCTTCATCCCACCTGCATCAGGACAAAGACGAGGTTCAGCTGACTGACAGGTCTTTAAAAAGCTTCAACAATAAAATCAATGAAAATATGAAAAATACTTCATTTCATCAGATTACTGTTCTGTCTCATTGTGTGAATGTCAATGAGTTATTTCAGTTTATTCAGGACTAAAGGTCTGAATCTTATTTATCAACATCAACGCTGAACTCAAGTCCAGTTTAACTCCCACTTTAAGTCCAGCTTAACTCCCACTTTAGGTCCAGTTTAACTCCCACTTTAAGTCCAGTTTAACTCCCACTTTAGGTCCAGCTTAACTCCCACTTTAGGTCCAGTTTAACTCCCACTATAGGTACAGTTTAACTCCCACTTTAAGTCCAGCTTAACTCCAGTTTAACTCCCACTTTAGGTCCAGTTTAACTCCCACTTTAAGTCCAGCTTAACTCCCACTTTAAGTACAGTTTAACTCCCACTTTAAGTACAGTTTAACTCCCACTTTAAGTACGTTTAACTCCCACTTTAAGTCCAGTTTCTTCTGCTGCTGCTGCAAAAACAAAAACCCACCAAGAAGTTTGAGAGAGCGCTGTGGTTGAGTGACAGACTGAATGAGAGGGAGTGTTAGTATCACAGTGGCTAAGTTCAAACACACACTGCCATGCAGCCCATCCAGTTTGGTTTAAAGACAACTTTGTGACATGTAGTGGGGGTAGTTGCTGGGGTAGATTTTAACCCCCTTTCCTTCCTAGCACAGTGGAAACTACAGTGATCGCAAAGACGCACAAAAACAAAGTCTGTGTCAATATCGAGGTTAAGTTTGTCCGGTCTGGGCTACTGTAGAAACAAGGCAGTCTAATTTTCAGGTGATTAAACACGAATAAAAACAGATTTATAAAGATGATTAATGTTACACTCTGGACCTTTAACACTGTGATTATATTTCCAGTGTAATAAACCTTTTAATCAATGATCTTCTTCCACACTGATATAAAACAGAATAAGTCACATGGTTACAAAAGGAGCACGAACATGAACGCATTACAACAAGCAGGTTGGTTTTATAACACGGAAACATTCATGAATACACAGCTCTGGAGGGACGTGGGCACAAGGTCAATCTGAGTAATTTCTCAGGAGGCAGGACGACGGCGACGTGACTGTTAAAGCTCAGAAACATCCATGAATAAAAAACATCAGGCTAACGTGCTGTGGAGCAGATGCTGAGCTCGGCCTCCGTGGACTCACCTGTGAACATGGCTTTGAAATAGTCGGAGGAAGACGCCATCATGGCTCGGTGAACGGGGAAAGCTTCATCTCCGTCCCCGGCCACCAGAGTGACGTCACATAGTAAACCTTCTATCCTCAGCTGGTCGAATCCCTGAAAGGAGACGAGAGTGTTACAGAGAGCAGATCATCGACGCGAAGGGACTTCACAGCACAGAGATGATGACATAAGGAGTGGCTTCACCTCAAAGCGAGGCCGGCTTGTGTTCTTTATCAATACGACGCTGTGTGCTTCAAACACATCCACGTCTGGAGGAAAGTAGGTCACTTCAACAACTTATTAAATTCTATCAAAGCGTTTCTGTTACGTTCTCCACGAGCACCTTCACAACACTCCTGTTTGTGTTCAGCCTTCAAATCAGACACAAACCAAATCCCAAATGTTTTTGGTTCATCGTTAGACTATGATCAGTTCAGTCCAAATGACGGAGTGACCGGTCTCCAGTCAGAAACAGTTTCATAGACAGAGATAAAACAGCACGTCTGTACAGAAACATGGAGACAGACGACGGTGGACCGCTCGTGTCTGGACTCTCACCTGAAGAACCACGGAGCTGTGTGTGTTGCTTGTGAAGAAGCGAGTGTTTCCTGTCTTTGATGCCTGAAGGTGAGCAGAGATGCCCATGTCACCGTAGCCCAGAGCCACTTTCATGTGAGCGTCGTCGTCCTCCACGAGGGATCTACGAGGAAACAGGAAGAGAAGTTTCTTTACCTCAAACAAAAACACATTTAATTTTAGTATATGAAAGTAGGACAGACAGACGAGTCCTCAAAGTGACTCCACGTGAGGACACGTTGGCTGCTGCTCATTGTTGGACAAACTGTCACGGAAGAATTGCAGGTCTACGATCAGATTTCTCAGAGTCACTTTGGGATGGAAGCTCGACGAGGCTGCTCAGTGGACTTAAATAAGATCAGCTGTGAGCTCCATCTACTCTGGAAACATACATCCAACATCTGAGATATGAAGAAACACCAGGAGCTCAGGACGGATCGACAGCGGTCCATCTATGGTCATCGCCGCAGTACTCTGAAGGTTTCACTCAGAACGGTCAAAATGTGTTGGACACTTCTCGTCTTCAGTGGACACCATTTTGTCTCCATAGCTGAAGGTGGAGGGACGAGCGATGGTCGAGCTGAGGAAGCTGCTGGAGCTGACGAGGTCGAGATACCTCGATATACAAATGTGAGCTGGACATGTGATTTATGTTCACAGCGGCTGTACTGAGACAACAAGACTACACGAGTACACAGAGTACACAGAGTACACACAGTACACACAGTACACACAGTACACAGACTAACAGAAGGATCTGGATCTTCACGGTCCTCTGAAGACTCTGACATTTGTAACCTCTGACCTTTAATCCAGTTTCTCGCCTCGTTTGCTGGATTTAATTGAGATCTGACGTCGATGCTCACAGAATGAACTCTGACCTTTAGTTTCACCCGACACATTCATGCTCCCTGGATGTTGAACCAAGCAAAAGGTGAAGCCAGGACCTGCTGTGCCTTTTTAAAATCATGTTTGTGTTGTTAAAATAACTCGAGCCTCGAGCAGAGCTTCAGGACACCAAACAGAAAGTCATTAAAGTCTATGCAGAAATAAATAAAAAGGTGAAATGACTCGATTCAAGCTGAATATTTCAGTGTTTAGACTCTGACGGAGGTTCTGAGTGAAATGAGGACATGAAATTAAATTGAAGGATTTCAAATGAACATCATTAATATTCAGAACAAACAGCTGAATAGGAAGAGTCAAGTTAAGTTTCACGATATGTGAATCGATTTTAAACGCAGCCTGAGGAAATCAAACCTGCTCTGTGAGAACATGGCATCACATCTGAGCGGCCTGGTTCTGATCCGACACACTGAAACGTGAAGTCTTTAAAAGCTCCACGACATGAAGGACGGCAGGCGTGACTCAGAGCCCCACGAGGGCTCCTCCGGGTACGAGGCTGACATCAGAGAATGAAGTTCATCTGGAGTTTGTCCTCGTCGACTCTGAAGGTTCAATCACAGCTGACGGACCGACCGATGATGGCGAGCTGCTTCTTTCAAACGTCACGGCGACCTTCAGTCAGATCCAGGTGAGGCAGTTCGTGTTTCTCTTAATGAAGGCGTCTATGTAGCGCAGAGAGGAACTGACTGATGAAGGAGTTATTTTTAGTCCGAGGTGACGCACAGACTGAAACTTTAAATATTACAGCTGATCTCTGATGTGAGTCCGTGAACGTGACATCGTCGTCTCCAGATGAAGTTTGATCAAACACGACTCGACAGATGCAGACGGCGTTTAATATAATGACGTCTCAGTGATTTACTGTTTGAATGGTTTGTGAATAAAAACAGCCAAGTTAAAAACTTTAATATATAAAATATTCAGTTTGTTCAAAGCAGCAGATTTATGTGACATTTAAAACTTGAACTGTCCTGATGTGAAGAAGTTAAAGATGTAATAATATAAATATGGTGATTATGTGATAATTATGTTTGTTATCATGTCTAATTATTATGTTATCACAGGGTTAAGGGTTAAAGAAATAAATGTAAGGTTCATCACTCACTGCTGTCCAAAGATATTTACATGTTTATTTATATTTACAGAAAATATCTCGCTGAAGTTTTTCATGTTTTATTTCATCGTCAGTCTTTTCATTCACGTCTGAATCAAACTTTTTTTCTTTTATTCTACATAAACATCAATAAAAAGTGTTTTAATCACTGTCGTCTTTATATTTTAATTATTGTGCAAATAAACTAGACTGGAAAATAAAAAATTAATTTGACCTTTGAGATATAATAATGATTCTTTAAAGCAGATGTGGATGTTAAATGAGTAATCAGACAGAGTCTGAATGAGATTACACTAATGACTGAATCAATTATCTGAGCAGGTTAACGACTTTAAGGATTTATGTTATTTCTATCTAATCGCTGACCTCATCATTCAGCCACCAGAGAGACACATAACTTTAATTAGCATTTTAATATTAGAGTCTGTATCAACAACACGAACGAAGTCTGGAGGTCCCGCGATGTTCTCTCACGTTAAACTGTCACGTTAATCATCATCGTCAACAAACTGCAGCTCAGAGATTCATCAACAGGAGACGCTTCCTCCTCTTCCCAGAATCTGAAATGTTATTATTGTTGTTCAACTACACTGTTGACCCGGTCCACATCAGGACAAAGTGCTGGTCCTGTTCTGGTCCTGTCTGACATCAGAACACCTGAACATCCCTTCAAGGTTCCACGTGACTCTGGATGACTAACACGTTTTAATGCAGTGACCGATGACGATGGCTCGGTCTATCGAAGCTCACGCTGAGAAGCTGTCAGGACTCAAACAGCGTTCACGATCACAGCGACAGGAAGTGGACCGGTTTGACATTTACCCGTCAGGCGGGAAGTCGAACAGGCAGCGAGCAGAGAGCGAGACGTCCACACCACAAAGGACGAGACAGACAAGACAACAGCTACAGTATTCCACAGGAAAGTCCTGATGAAGACCTCCACAGACCTTCACAGACCCCCACAGACCTCCACAGACCTTCACAGACCTTCACAGACCAGATCCCCGACTGCACCCGGGTCTGAAGATCATGGAGCTCAGCTGAAGTCATTTATGAACTGTGCCAGAGTTCAGATGAAGATAAACCAAATCAAACAGTCTCACGTTAAAAGCGTGACACTCGTCTGAACATAAATCAGACAGACGATGACACAGCGCTCTCCTCCAGCTGGTCAGTCAGAAACAGACAGTTAGACATGAAACTGATGAAGGTCACGTCTCTTTAATAAAGACGACCAATCACAGCAGAAGTCTGTTGACACGTTCAAACCTGAAGTTTGATCAGCTGCTACAGAAGACTACAGACTGTCTCAGGTCAGAGACGTCAGACAGTGACTGAAGCGAGGATGTCCGTCCGTCTAAAGAGCGTCGCTCTGGTTCAGGAAACTTCTCCTCCAGATGAGGGAGGAGGAGTGAGTGGAGCTTTGCTGTCTCTTTATGCAAAGACACAAAGCTACAGAGCTACAGGAGACTTTTATAGTACGATTCCAGTGTGAGGAAAGCTGAACTACAGATCTCCGATATCAGGTTCTCTGATATTAAATGACACTTTGATGTCTGTTGTCTCACAGCAGCTGAATCTGAGACGGTTTGATGAAGTTCAGCCTGTGTGTGTGTTTCCTCTCAGCGTTCAGCTCTAGAACTTATGACCCAACATCCAAAGAAGGTTTCCATCAGCACCATGGGGTCCATTCAGGACTCTGCAGAACCTCTCAGAGCTTTGGTTCATTACTACATCTATTGTTCCCAACTTACATGCTACAGTACGTTTTACTGACCAACACTGATTAAATGTGACATTATAATTATGCAAGACTAAACATTATGAAATATAAACTACCTGACAGTGGTTTAATCTGTCACCATGTGACCAGGACACGTCCGTCTCTGAGCACGCTCAGTAGTGTCCAGGTTTATATGAACATTTCTTCACGTGTGGACGACGACGACTTCTGAAGAAGAAGAACTCGCAGTGTGAAACACTGGAGGTAGTTCATCTGAATCTTCGGATTATTGTCAGAAACCGAAATTAAATCTTGAAACTTTCCATCGTAAACGTGACATTTCCCACCTGTGTCTATTTTCATCGTGAGCGTTCACACCTCTAGTACACACACACACACACAGTCAAATATAAAGTTATGCGCACACACTCTTGTGTGAATCTGTGATCTAACTGTAACAATCACACAGTATGTTGGCGAAGAACGACGTCTCTGCTGGCGGGTCCAATTAACACGTCGCTCACACGGTGAGAGATCCGCTCAGACTCTCGACAATCCAACAAGAACTATTCAAACATCAAACTGCTCAGAGGAGAGCACAGCGCCCTGATTATTTTAGAACACATGAACTGTTTAATGAATCTGTGTCAGTGTTCTGTGTTTCCCTCAGAGATGCAGGATTTAACGTCCACATGAGGCGTCGACACAGATCTGTTAACAAACGTTCATCTGAGTCTAATCTGGTCGGCTTCAGGCCGGACGCTCTGCTCCACACTCAAAGTCGACGTGGATAAATTCAGCCTGAAGCTGTTTGATGACAAGAAATCTAGAAATCAGCAGATTAATCACGGTCAGACTGACGAGGCGCGGCAAGAGATGAAGGTCAAAGTGTGACAGAGGTGACTTCTTTTTAAGGTTTGAATGAGAAGCAGAACGTCTGTCGATGTCTCTGCCGGGCTTCGACCAGCTCAGCCTCTCGTGACGATCACCACATCACGCACATGAACAGCTGAGAGCTGAACCTCTGTGCGACGTTCCCAGAACGTTTTCATGGAACCAAAGATAAACGCAGCGATGTTTCACTTTGCCGTGTGAAATGTGCAGCACAGGCACTTCACAGTCTAAATATAGAGAGGCTGCTTTGTGCAAACATCTTAATTCTGGATCCATGGTGCAGGTCAGATATCCACAGACTCCTCCCGTGTCCTCGCCATCATCATCCGCCTGCTCGGATACAAAGATTAGCAGCACGGAGCTAAAAATGTCTCTGAAGCCAAACACACTCAGAGGGCCTATAAAGAGAGACTTCTCCCTGACCACAGAGGAACCTATAATTGGGGGCCCAATATCAGCCTGCCTGTAAACACAGCTTACAATACACATGTTTAAAATAGTCAGTGGTCGGGCCGGGCCGGGCCACAGCGGGCAGACTGAGCTGGAGCCTCCACCATTCACATGGCAACACGAAGACACGCAAGCGCCATCCGCGACGCTCGAAAGCACGACTTCGCCCTCGTGCTTTAATTTAGAGACGACACCTTAAAAAGACACGCTGACACACTGATGTGAAGATGCTCGTCCTCACTTCAGACAAAATAAAGTAAATATAGAGCGTGACCGGGCCGCGTCAGAGCTGACCACGGTTTAACCATCCAGGCCAAGACTTCCTCTGTGAACAGATATCTGAATATGGACCAAGACGACTTTAATAAAAGGCTGAATCAAAAAGGTTCAACCCTCCATGTCTCTGCAGTGAAACACAAACTGCAGTTCCTCTAACGTCCACTTGAGGCTGGCTCCAGAAGTTTACATCGCATTTATGTCTGAAACGCGTCCTGTCCACCGCGACTCTAAATTATGAAACATTTTAAATCTTTGACAGATTACACAGAGCGTCTGGATGAATCTGGGTGGGAAACCAGAGCTTGACCCTCGACTGCTACGACCACTAAAGGTGCCCTTGAGCGAGGCCCTTAACCCCCCAGCTGCTCGGAGGAGGCGCTCGGTGGCAGCAGAGGAGCGTGTGGAGGTCCTGGACTGAATCCAGCTGTTTGATGTGTGAAGCAGGGCGTTCCACACAAACTCCACCGCTTCAACAAAGAGTCAAACCACCGTCACCACGTCAACAGAGAGCCTCCGTCATGTCACAGTGACAGCACACAGGCAGGAGGAGGTGGAGGACGTATGGAGAGGTTTGAACACAGAGGTGGATGTGACCTGCTGATGCAGCGACACATGAATCATGAAGACTGAAGCTCATGAAAGGCTACCAGCTAGCTGAGCATGTCATCATGGTTTTTTAACGCCTCGCTCTCCGCAGGCCGGAGCGAGTGACCGTCAGTCCAAACAAACACTGATGTCCATCTGAGCAGAGCTCCAGAAAAAAGGCTGAAGAGAGGGAGGATGGCGAGAGGCTCTCCCCCCTCCCCCCCTCATGAACCGGAGCAGATGACAATAGCTTCTAAACCAGGGCACGGCAGACATCCTGACAAAGGCAGGCAGGCTCCTCCCAAGCTGCTCCCAGATAAACATAGCCACAGGGAGAGGGCAGCAGCCGGCGATGTGCCGACGGTGCCGTGTCCACAGCAGAAGAGCAAAGGCAGCGAGCCATAAAACGAAGCTGTGACACCGCGCACGGCTCCAACGCAGTCAGAAAACACAACGCTGTCACGGTAAAATGAAATCCTGTAACGTGCTCAGCTCGTACTCACATGTAGGCAGGCGAGAGGGGTGAGGACCTGGATGTCTTAAGAACTGGCACTGGGAATTTCCAGCTGACAGGAGAACCGCTTTTCCATTTTAACGGCATGTTGTTGTCACCAGAATGGTGCTACAGCAACACCAGCAGCAAAGAGCATTTCCATGAAAAGCTTTCCAATGCAGTCGTCCATCCCACTCTGCCCACACCATTGAAGGGGGAGGGAGAGCGACAGCAGCAGCTCTGAGCAGGCGGTGCAGGCTACAGTCGGGGCTGTGACTTTAGCGGCAGCGCTGAGAAGCCAATAGATTGCATCCACCACGACCGCTCGCCCTGCTGCATTCACGGCTGGCTCGTGGAGGAGGGGGGGCAAGCCCTGCCTTCCCATCAGCCTCTCTGGCTCTGCGAGGAGGCCAGCAGCTGAGCAGCAGTGCCACCTTGTTAACGGAGACGTCATTACAGCTCAGAGCTTTCTATGAAGAGAGAGCACTGCAAAAATACACGAGACAGGAATAACCACATGTTACAGCTTCTGTTTTAAGACCGAAACTCTGAACTGTCTGTGAAACGATGAACGTGTTTCTCTGCATTTATTTATAGCTCGACTTTTATTTGAATCAGTGTTTTACAGTTTTTTTGCTGAAAGTTATTTGACTGTTTTTTGATTTATTTATGTTTTTACAGTGTGGAGCTGCAGAACAAAGAAGGAAAATTATGAAATTAAACATTTTAAAGACTTTGAATCATGTTGATCAGCAGCTTTGCAGACGTGTCGTCATTCTGCTGGATTCAGCGGTGAACGGATAAATGTTTTAATATTTTAATATCTGAATATTATCTCTTCACCATACGCTCTGCGGCGTTCCAACTTCTCACACTTGGACGCCTCAAAGACGAATTAACGGATAATTCTCAAACATGTTTGCAAATTCCACAACAACATTTTTACACATGTCGTTTTGGACACGCCTGCACAGAACACACAGCTGTTACTGTGGTGCGTTCAGGGACGCAGGCTGCCGCGGTGCGTTCAGGGACGCAGGCTGCTGCGGTGCGTTCAGGGACGCAGGCTGCCGCGGTGCGTTCAGGGACGCAGGCTGCCGTGGTGCGTTCAGGGGCCGAGCTCCCGGCGATCATGTTCAATGAGGTTCTGATCCTCAGATTCTGATGCTGGCCTGCAGTGAGGCTCTGCTGGGTCCGGACAGGTGACACCACTCTCTGTAAATCCTGATCTCACCTGAGCAAAGAGCTGATCCTGGACCAGCCTCAGGTCTACCTTCAGTCTAACCACAGAGACCTGAGACCTGTCAGCACCGTACAGCTGGATCCATGACACCAACAGTCTGTTGGAGTATCCCATAACCACGCCCATCTGGACCTCCACCCACACACCAGTTCAGCTCTGTCCTCTGGACTCCACAGAGGAGGTGGAGGAGAGGTGGATGTTAGCTCAGCTGACCTCCATCATGGACCACACCTCTCCACCCCTACATGACACTGTGGGTCCCTGAGCAGCTCCATCAGCAGCAGACTGCTTCACCCACGGTGTAAGAAGGAGAGGTTCAGCAGGTCCTTCATCAAAACACAACACCTGCACCACCTGCACCACCTGATCATGGTGTAGTTTCTGTTCCCGTCTCTACTCACTGCTACTCACCATGGCTTTATCTTTATTTTAATTTTATCTGTATTTAAATTTCTATTCCGATTACTTACAATGTACAGTATTATTTATACCATGGTGACTTTACCTTACAATACTTTACGTATTCGTAATACGTTTGTTTTATAGTGTATGTTACTCTCTGCTGCTGTAATAAGTTTACAATCTAATCTAACAACATGCTGCTCAACCCACCAAACAACAAACAACAAGCAACTATATGTTCTGTATTTAGAGCAGGACGTGCGTACCTGCTCAGGTAGGATAATATTCACTCAGAGTTTATCTGAGACCTTCGATTAGAGACGAGCGATGTCGACTCAAGTTTGATCTGCGGAGCACTCGAGATGGACGCGACGTGACGACACGTGTCACGACTTCAGAGTTTGATAAACGTGAGTGAAGAGCAACAGATCAGAAATTTAAAGACGAGAAGTGACGCAGGAAACTGAACCTGACAAACAGAAGCTGTCACACTCTTCACCTGCAGCACGTTAATTATCGATTATTACAGGACGGATTAAAGAAACTTCTCCATCAAACATCAAACTATGGATCAGCTGACGCCTTCATCATGACCCCGCCGTCCTCAGGCTGAACGTTTGAACGTTCACAGATGACTCGCCACAGTTTTCTGTCCAGACTCAGTACTCTAAGAAATCAGTTTGTTTCTCTTTGTGCTTCGCCAGCTCCTTAATTACACCTCGTCTGACACAAATAAACTTCATTAGCATCAAACACGTCTTTGAACGTCTCATGATTTCATGTATCGATCATCAGACTAACAGCAGAAGAATGCTTCAGTGAAATGTCTGAAATCATAAGTCACGTGTGATTCACATCACCGACATGATGAGACGTCATCACTGATGACAGCTGATTACGTCTCGTTAGAAGTCACAGACTAATTAAACATTCGGTTTGTGAAGTCTGACTCAGTTTCTACGTCCTAACGAGAAACGCTCACATGCTCGTTAAGACGAGTCTCTGTGTCGTCTCCTTTACGGTCAGACTGACGTCAAACTGGAGCCGAGTCGCCTCGTCTGTCACGCTGAAGTCAGAAGCTGAACATCAGCGCACACACACACACACACACACACACACACACACACACACACACACACACACACTAAACATGACTTACTCCTGCATTCATGTAAAAGAGTTTCCCTTCACTTGGTTTTTGTCCCCATAACCACACCACCACGAGGTGTGTGTGTGTGTGTGTGTGTGTGTGTGTGTCTGTGTCTGTGTGTGTGTGTGTGTGTGTGTGTGTGTGTGTCTATGTGTGTCTGTGTGTGTGTGTGTGTGTGTGTGTGTGTGTGTGTGTGGCGGTCTGACTGTTTCTATGAGCGCTCCTCTGACAGCAGGTCAGCTCTCGGCACCTTCAGGTGTGCTGAGCTGCCACAGGTGGATTAACGTGCTCAGACTCTAATCAGGGATTACCTGATTAACACATTAATGCTCCTGAACGCAACACAAGTCTGTGCTGCATCATCTCCACGGTGAGTGATGTACGGGACGTTACCTGTCATGCAGTCCGATGGGCATCGTCTCCCCTCTGTGCACGGGGTGCTCCATACCCTCGCCAAAACACACCTGGACACACACACACACACACACACACACACACACACACAGGTTATAACTCAACAATAATAAAATAATGAATCATGTTTGTGTAACGATGTCAAATAAAGTCCCTGCTCTAAATGAAGGTCACTAATTAAACGATGTTAAATTAACCTGAGAAACATTTTTTAAATTTACGTCCTGCAGCAGCACGAGAACGAAGATTAAAGTCAGACCTGAGAGATAAACCTGAGTTTAAAGTAATGAAGTAAAAACTTCTGCTGACAAAGAGAGAATTATAAATAAAAACACGTTGAGGTGTCACACATGTCTGTCTGTCTGTCTGTCTGTCTGTCTGTCTGTCTGTCTGTCTGTCTGTCTGTCTGTGTGTGTGTGTGTGTGTGTGTGTGTGTGTGGCGGTCTGACTGTTTCTATGAGCGCTCCTCTGACAGCAGGTCAGCTCTCGGCACCTTCAGGTGTGCTGAGCTGCCACAGGTGGATTAACGTGCTCAGACTCTAATCAGGGATTACCTGATTAACACATTAATGCTCCTGAACGCAACACAAGTCTGTGCTGCATCATCTCCACGGTGAGTGATGTACGGGACGTTACCTGTCATGCAGTCCGATGGGCATCGTCTCCCCTCTGTGCACGGGGTGCTCCATACCCTCGCCAAAACACACCTGGACACACACACACACACACACACACACACACACACACAGGTTATAACTCAACAATAATAAAATA
The DNA here is from genome assembly GCF_000972845.2 of Larimichthys crocea. Classification (NCBI taxonomy): domain Eukaryota; kingdom Metazoa; phylum Chordata; class Actinopteri; family Sciaenidae; genus Larimichthys; species Larimichthys crocea. Next base: position 8,388,330 of record NC_040032.1, read on the forward strand.
ATGAATCATGTTTGTGTAACGATGTCGAATAAAGTCCCTGCTCTAAATGAAGGTCACTAATTAAACGATGTTAAATAAACCTGAGAAACATTTTTTAAATTTACGTCCTGCAGCAGCACAAAAGAAAAAACAAAGATTAAAGTCAGACCTGAGAGATGAACCTGAGTTTAAAGTTATTAATAAGTAAAAACTTCTGACAAAGAGAGAATTATACAACAAATAAAAACACGTTGAGGTGTCACACACCTCTGTCTGTGTGTTACAGGTGAACACCTGATGCTGACAGGTGAGTCACAGGTAAACATAAACATGCTCATTACTCTGCAGCCATGAAGTTTCAGTTTAAATAATTAACACATTCATTAAGCTCTGATCCTGTGTGTGTGTGTGTGTGTGTGTTCATCATGTATGTTCATGTGTAGCACAGAGGAGTGTGTGTGTGTGTGTGTGTGTAGCACAGAGGTGTGTGTGTGTGTGTGTGTGTGTGTCAGCTGTGAGGTGACATCACGTGTCTGTCTTTGTCAAACTGGGCTAATTAAAACTAAAATTATCCGCCCGGAGCTCCAGCTCCTGCACCGGCTCGGTGTGCGGGCTGTGGCCGGCTCAGGTGCAGCCTTCCCGGGCTGCCGTGTGGAGCAGAGGTCGGTGAAGTTCCTCCGTGAAGTGCTGGAGCCCTTTAAAGCTAAGCTAAGCTACACGCAGAGTTAGCCCGCGTGCTAACAGCGCTTCACATGACACGCCTGACTTTACCCGGGTTAACCCGGGATAACTGTCACTGGAGTCAGCGCTGGTCCGGTCCGAGCCGAGCCGAGCCGAGCCGAGCCGTGCTAACTCTCTGGCCATGTTGCTCAGTGGGAGCAGGCTAATGCTAACTAGCTGCTAACCCTTTAACACGGGTTAGCTCCGCGTTAGCCCGGGACAGCCGGTTCCGTCCGGCCCGGTTCGTGCGGACTAACGAGCCGCGTTAGCCTCGGCCCGCTGAGGTGAGTTAGTGAGTTAGTGGGTGAGTTAGAGTTAGTCTGGGTTAGTTAGTCCGGGTTAGTCTGCTCCCACAAACTGACGCGCTCCGCCGCTTTTCCCGCTTCTTCCAGCGCCCGTGCCGGGTCAGGCAGCGCGTGAGACTTATTAAAGTTAATAAAGTTTAAAAAGCTCGTTCTCACCTTCAGCACCGAGGACACAGGAGACAAGGAGACAGGACACAGGACACAGGAGACAGGAGACAGGACACAGGAGCCGAGCCTGCACCGTCCTTGTTTTCCTTCAGCACCTCAAATCCACTGAGCCCCTGCGGAGCCTCCTTCACACGCTCATCCAATCAGGACGCGCTTTGCTGCGAGAGCCGGAGCATCCACACTTTCCATTGGTGGAAGAGTATGGCAATCTTTTCTCATTGGCTTAAAACTTCCGTTACTAAATAAAGTGTTTGTAAAGAGGAGTCGAGTTTCTGACGGAGTGAGAGCTCCCTGATGTTATTATTATTGTTATTAATATTACTTTTGATTCCTGAGATTATTATTATTGTATCTTTAATATAATAATAATTATTATTCTTAACTATTCCGATTAGTATTATTCTTTCTGCTTATTCCTCCTGTTCTATTTTATTATTATTATGTCAGCTCACTTATATTTTTCTATTATTATTATTATATATATATTAATATGATATTTATCATTTTATTATGATTATTAATTATTATCACTGTTATTATTATTCTGTATTACTTATTATTTTATTGTTATTTTATATTATGTTTACTGTATTATTATGTCACTCCTGATTATTATTATTAATTGTTATTATTGTTATTATATTATTATTATTTACTTTATTATTATTTTATTACTGTTATAATTATATTACTGATATTATTATTATTGTAATCATTATATTATTATTATTATTATTAATATGTAATATATAGTCAATTGTTATTATATTTGTCAGCTCACTGATATTATTATTATAGTATTATTGATATAGTTATATTAGTATATTTATTATTGTTATTATTATTATTATATCTGTTATTAATTATTACCTGTTTATTATTATTATTGTTATGTAATATTATTTATTGTTACTTTATTAATTGTCAGCTCGCCTGCATATATGATTATTACTGTATTATTGTATTATTATGATTATTTTGTTTGTTAGTATTATTATTATTACTGATATTATTATTATTATGTCAGCTCACTGATATTATTATTATTGTTATTATTATTAGTTATTATTGTTGTTATTATGTCAGCTCACTGCTCCACTGTTTATATATATATGCTTATTTATTCATTATTAGTATTATCATCACCACCACCATCATCATTATTATTATTGTTATAACTTCATTAACTCATGTGTCGTGTTATAACTGACTTAAATACGTAGACTCAGAGGATGTTTGTAACAAGCAGATATCAGATAGATAGATAGATAGATAGATAGATAGATAGATAGATAGATAGTTTGTTTCCTTTGAGTTCTGTTTAATCATGAAATGAGTCATTGAATGAGGCAAAAACCAACTCGAGGTTCACTGACAACATTTATTTAAATCAGAGTTTAAATCATAAATTATATCGGATCCATCCTGACAACATTAATGCCTCTGCGGTCTCCATTTATAATCTGACCCAAACAAACAGTAACATAATGCATGCACTCATTAAAATGCACCGAGGCTCTTTCAATAATCACTCCTCCACCTCCTGCTCCACCTCTCAATGTGTCTGCCTCCATCCTGTGTGGATGGATGGGACCTGCAGCTGATAATTTATGTGCATATTTTATCACCTCATTAAGAATCATCAGACTGATGTACCTGTAATTACACCTCATAGTCTCTCTGCATTATTTACATTGTTTCTAATTATTGCTGTAATCGACCTTCAGGTTGAAGAAAACTAAAGATTTGAAAGAGTGAAGGATACACAACACACAACAAATACAGCCAAACATGACACACCATTGTTGTGGAAACTTTCTTCTGCTGCTGGTGAAGAATGAAATAGAGACTTCTGCCGGCCGACAAGGTTTTTATTTTCTTTGCAAAGAAAAGGTCATTTCCACAACACCATGGTCACTGACATGATGTGACACCTGACAGAACATGACACTGAAACATGATCAGTGAAAGACTTACTGCAGAAATATCAAAGATACAGAGTTCATTTGAGTAAAGTGTGAAATGTCTTCTGTCATATATTACATATGTTTCTTTATTAATAAACTTAAGATGTTCCTGTTCATTTATTCTATTTTATTTTTTGTCCTCACTATGTGGATGCCATAATTAAAAGATAAGATTAGATCAACTTTATTGATCCCACAACTGTAACTACAACTATAACTATAAACTGTGTAAATAACTGTAGAGTGTGTCTGACATACATTATTACTGACACTGCAGCAGCACAGAGACTTAAAGTCAGTCAAAGGCAGCTTGAGGTTGCCGAGCAACCAGGGTCAGCTGCAGGTCAGAGCAATTAACTGCAGCTGTGCTCTGTCTGTGTGTGAGTGACTGCTGAGAGACACAGAAAATCTCTAAATGAAGCCCCTCCAACTAGTGGACACTAATGCCAAACGGTAGGTGGTATCAAAAAGCCCAAATGACCGTGAGCATCCTCATCTTGTCGACCATGTGAATGCTGAATTTCAGTGTGTGAAGTTAAAAAATGTGACCTGGGGAGAGAGAGAAAGAACAGGTGCCCCGTGCTCCTTTGGGAAATTTCTCCTCTCCAGTTTACATGGGAGTAGATGGGGCTGTCGGTGGGTGATCCTGGAGCATCAGTGCGTCTCCCGCCAAAACTATAAGTCTGACAGCTTCAGCAGTGATATCGCTGCGTAGCCCACGAATTTTCCTACGTTTCTATGTAGGAATTATTTCTGTAGAGAGACATTTGTGGCCACGAGAGCCGTTTGCAAATGTATTTTTTGACAAATGTTTCTCTCCCTCCCCACTCTAGCTCTGGAACATTGTACCAATACACACCCATTGTAAATGTTGGAGTGTTTTTTAGTGATTTTTGGCAAAACCGTTTGATGAAACTCTTAGAAAAGTCTCAGCTCACCATTCCCGGCCGAGCCGGTCGTTTTGATACCTTTTTGTGTATGTGACCAAAACTGAGGGAGGAGCTGAATACGTCAGAATAATCAGTATGAGCAGTGGCCTGCAGACTCACTCAGTTGCTGCTCTGTGCTGGGACTCTGGAGCTCCTGCAGCTGGATGTGGAAAAAAGGCTCCACAAACTTCTGAGTATCATGGACAACAACTCTCATCCATTGCATGACCTCCTGCTCAACAACAGAGCAGTTCAGTCGGAGACTCGTGCAGCTCCACTGTAAAAACTAGAGGAAGCGTCATTCCTACCAGCTGTGCAGAGAGAGGACACTCATCTGATTGATGGACATAATATTCAAGTCCAATATGAGTCAATATGTATATTACATACATACATACATGTATATTATTTCTATTATTATAATAACATACATACATACATGTATATTATTTCTATTATTATAATATGTATATTATTTCTATGGTAGAACCATATGAGTTTATTCTATTTATACTGTTTTTCAAACGTTTGTCTCATGCCCAAGAAGTCATGTAACAGCTGTTTGAATGGAGGACCTGTGAAGTTTAAAGTTTAAGTTGTATTTTTAATATAAACATAAATATAAACATTTTAATGGTCACCCCTGTTGAGGGATTAATAAAGTTCTTCTTCTTCTTCTATAAATGAGAGTTGACAGCAAACAAACAGAAACATTATCAGATTACAAGAACACATTAAACAGGTAAACTAGGACCGTGTATGGAATCAGGTGACGTCATTTTAAACAGGTGTGTTCAGTGCAGACAAACATGTCACGTGACAGCCCCGCCCTCTGTCCTGCAGTTCTTCAGCGCGTCCAGCAGGGGGAGGTGACGTCACCACGCACGGCGTGCCTCAGCCCCGCCCCCTGCCTCGGTGCTAGCAGTTGTTAGCCGCTAGCTGCTAGCTGTTTGTTTATGACGCGGCTCCGTTAGCCCGGCAGCTAACCCGACATCTAACCCGGTTTAACCCGGTTCGAGTCGGGCTCTAGAACCAGTCTTTTCGCGCCTTCCCTCACCGTGACCCGCGCGGCGTCATAAAGACGCGGGAAGACGCTGGTTAGCCGGTTAGCTCGTTAGCATTAGGCGTTGGTCAGGTTAGCCTAGCTCCGAGGCTAGCACCGTGTAACGTTATGACGTGACGTCACACCGGAGAGCGGCCGTTTGTGACGAAGTCAATAAAAAAAAAACCTGAGAGAAGTCTGGAGCAGAGGACAGGACAGGTGTGCGCGAGACACCTGCACGCGCACAGGTAGGGCTTACCTGGACACGAGCTAACGGCAGCTAGTTTGATGTTAGCATGGCGTCAGACACGAGCGACACGGAGGACTTCTTCTACGACGCCGCCGAGGACGTGAACTTCTCCCCGTCACCTAAAGTGTGAGTTTAACCACGAGCTGCGTCACTTCCGCCGCTCTCACCTCACCTGTCGTGACGTAGAAACACGCAGACAGGTGACAGCGGACGGTCAGTTAGCGCGCAGCCTCTAATTTATGTTAATTTATGTTAATTAAGCGTTATAGTGTGAGGCAGCAAACAGCTGCTCGATGCATACAGGTAGGTCACATGACCACGGGACACCTGATCAACAGCCAAACGGGACACACCTGGAAAACATGATGACACGTCACTGTGACGTGTCACCACCTGTCTCATTGCTGAATCAGCTCGTGACGTCACGTCAGAAACACGTCACGTCACGAGCTGATTCAGCTGCTGCTTAAATGTTTAATTAATCATTAATTAGAAGGTGTGATCATCAGAGCTTCAGTCTGGGTTTAATTAACCTTAATTAAGAAGAACTGCTCAGGTGTGTTTTCTAACTGTGTGTCCTCTGTGTGTTTTCAGGTCACCTGCAAAGTTTGCCATTCCCTCGCCTCAGGTGTGTTTACCTTCACTGTTGAAACAAGACGTAATCTGCTGAGTCGCTGTTGTTGCTGAAGTGTTTGAATGTTAAATGAAGGAGGTGACGGCTCACCTGAAGGTGACGGCGGCTCACCTGAAGGTGACGGCTCACCTGAAGGTGACGGCTCACCTGAAGGTGACGACGGCTCACCTGAAGGTGACGGCTCACCTTCAGGTGACGGCTCGGCTCACCTGAAGGTGACACATTAACACGGTCATGACTAGTAACGATACACTCAACCAGGGCTGCCACGATTAGTCACGATTATTTCGACGAACAAAATCTAAATCTAATTTAGTAGTCGACGCATCGTTTTGTTTTCTGTTTTTTTTAATTAAAAATGAGCTACAGACAAGTTATGACCAAATCAATTATCTTTTTATTTGTAGGAAGAAATCTGAGACTCAAGAACAGTTTGTGTTTATAAAAAGTTCAACTTAAAACAAAGAACAGATTTCCTTTCTTCAGAAATGTTTCCCTCTCGAGGTGGCGTAACGTTACTTTGGCGGCTGATATGCTGCTGCATGTTGCTTGTGTTGCCGCTGCATGTTGCTCGTGTTACATGTTGCTCGTGTTGCTGCATGTTGCTCGTGTTGCTGCATGTTGCCGCTGCATGTTGCCGCTGCATGTTGCTCGTGTTGCTGCATGTTGCTCGTGTTGCTCGTGTTGCTGCATGTTGCTCGTGTTGCTCGTGTTGCTGCATGTTGCTCGTGTTGCTCGTGTTGCTGCATGTTGCTCGTGTTGTTGCTGCATGTTGCTCGTGTTGCCTCTACATGTTGCAGTCTCTCTATGTTTCCATGCTGTTCTGGTTCAGTCTGTTTCTCACGGTTGTATTTGTGAACATATTGAATCCACACAGCTGATTTCAAGCTGCTAAGATAACGTAAGAAGAAGAACAGATCCTACTTCTCTCGCATTCACAAAGAATCGCGACTCATATTTTCTGTCGACCGATGCGAGTCGTCACATCTGTACCGATTTTTAATCGTGTCACGATGCATCGTCTCTGGTCATGACTCTGTGCAGCGCTGATCCGGTTTATGTAAATGAGATGCAAATGAGTCAGCTGACCTCTGTCACAGATGTTTGATCAGATCGATGTGTTTACCTTCAGCTTTCACCGAGGTCAGTGAACGCAGCACCAGATGTGAGCTGTGCAGCCGCTTCATCTGAGACTCAACAAGACGACTCCCTGCTGGTATGATGACACACACACACACACACACACACACACACACACACACACAGTGTGTAACCAGCTCTTATTTCCACTTCCTGTCAGATCATCGACAGCATCATCGAGGAGAGTCAGAAGGGAAGCGTGGCCGATGATGGCGCTGATGTCGGCGGTGTTGCCGAGATGTCGCAGCTTTTGGATCAGCTCCACGTCGATGTCCGAGTGGAGGCGGAGCCACAGGATGCAGCTCAGGAAGTTCCTGCGCCGTCAGCGGCGCCGCCTGTCGAGCCTCCGCCTGTCCAGGAAGAACAACAGGAAGTAAACGGAGCGTGCTCTCCGCCTGCTGCTGGACCCACAGAACCTCCAGGACCAGCAGCCGAGTCACAAGCGGTTCAGCCTCCGGACATCACGAGCACCGTGGGACAGAGTCAGCCTGACGGGGCCGACGGGGAGCCGGAGCAGAGACCTGCAGATATCTTAGACCAGGTCCCGTTAACGGACCGGCAGGCCGACTCGGACTCCTCCGGGCCCATGAAACCGCCGCGGCAGTTCACAGTGGAACCGGATATTGTAGCCAGCACCAAGAAGCCTCCGCCCTCACGGCCACCCCCTCCCAGCGGAGGTCCTCCACCCAGACCGCCTCCGCCGTCCTGGCAGAGTCTGCCATCCAAGAAGTCTCAGGAGTGTCTGAGGCTGAGCGGGCTGGAAGGTAAGAGCACGCACAGGAAGTGACATCACAGACTTTCTGATATCAGACAGTCTCAGTGAAGTGTCCGTCCTTCTGTCTGTCCGTCCTTCTGTCTGTCCGTCCTTCAGTGTCCACGGTCTGTCCGGTCAGCAGCGACGCCCTCGAGCCGTCCGGCCTCGTGTCTCCGAGCAGCACCGTGAGGAGTCTAACCAAAGAGCTGCAGCATTCCCTGGACCTGGCCAGCGCCACCAGCGGAGACAAGGTGGTGACAGCACAGGTGAGTAAAGTCCACATCCAGATCATCGTCGGAACGGGACATGAAGGACGTCAAGGAGACGTTTGTTTATCTGTCTCTGACGTTTCAGGAAAATGAGGACGAGCAGACGTTGTCTCCGAGCGGAGGACAAACTCCAGGACCTCAACGTCCACGATCCAACTCTGGAAGAGAACTCACAGATGAAGTGAGTTCACAGAACCTCTGCACACTCCTCACACCAACCCTTCACACACTACATGAGTGTGTGTGTGTGTGTGTGTGTGTGTGTGTGTGTGTGTGTGTGTTACAGGAGATCTTGGCCAGTGTGATGATCAAGAATCTGGACACCGGGGAGGAGATCCCTCTGATCCAGGCCGAGGAGAAGCTTCCTGCAGGGATCAACCCGCTCACTCTGCACATCATGAGGAGGACCAAGGAGTACATCACGTGAGCACACGCATGAATTCTAACGTTCTCCACGTCACATGTATGCAACGTGTTTAAGGCGCCATCGATCTTCAGCTGCTTCTTCTGAAACTCTTTAAAGTCTGATGGTGGAGAAAACAAACGTCCTCTTTGTCACATGACGTCTGGTTTCCTCTCAGGAACGATGCAGCTCAGTCAGACGACGACGAGAAGTCTCAGGCTCCGCTGGCGGACTCAGACGGAGGGAAGCTGAAGCAGAAAACGTGAGGACGGCGGCGATGGAGGATTCTTCCTGTTTTAATCTGCAGAATTAAAATAATTAATCTTCTGTTTCTGTCTCAGAACTCAGTTCAAGAAATTTTTGGGGAAATCTGTGAAGAAAGCGAAACACCTGGCTGAGGAGTACGGAGAGAAGGCGGTCAACAAAGTGAAGAGTGTTCGAGACGAAGGTAACGGAAGGTCACGTGATCTGTGACAGACAGAACCGACCAATCAGATCACTTCTTTAGCTTTGTGATCGTCCTACATCAAACTATTTGGTGTGGTCCGGTTCTGAAGTAGTGTTTGTTATACATATGTTCTGATGATGTTCTCCTAACGTTCTGCTGTTCTGGGCGCGCTCAGTGTTCCACACGGATCAGGACGACCCGTCCTCCAGTGACGATGAGGGCATGCCGTACACTCGGCCCGCCAAGTTCAAGGCTGCTCACAGCTTCAAGGGTCCGTTTGACTTCGACCAGATCAAGGTGGTCCAGGACCTGAGCGGGGAGCACATGGTGAGATGATGTCATTGATGACTCAGAGAGCTGATGAACCAATCACAGCTCGTCTCACAGTCTGTCTGTCCCTCAGGGCGCCGTTTGGACCATGAAGTTCTCTCACTGCGGGAGGCTGCTGGCCACCGCGGGTCAGGACAATGTGGTCCGGATCTGGGTCCTGAAGACCGCCTTCGACTACTTCAACAACATGAGGTTAAAGTACAACACTGAAGGTAACGTGACATCATCAGCGTCTGATTGGACGGTCGGTCCTTCCTGTCCGATGCTCAGCTCTTTGTTTGGATCCTGCAGGTCGAGTTTCACCGTCCCCGTCTCAGGAAAGTCTCTGTTCGTCTAAATCTGACGACCCCGGGGTGAGTGACGCCACACGCCGTCTGATTTGTTACATCATCAGACTTCCTGTTTTCATCCGACGCTCTCGTTTCAGGCGAGCTGTGTTCCAGACGACCCCGAGACCGAAGACAGGAACGCCCCTTTCCGCCAGGTTCCCTTCTGCAAGTATAAAGGACACACGGCCGACCTGCTGGACCTGTCCTGGTCCAAGGTGAGACGTGCTGCTGTCTGTTCACCCGTCTGTCCTCGTCTTTGTCCTGCTTCTATCCCGTCTTTCTTTGTCTCCCTCAGAACTTCTTCCTGCTCTCGTCGTCCATGGATAAAACCGTCAGATTGTGGCACATCTCCAGGAGAGAGTGTCTCTGCTGCTTCCAGCACATCGACTTCGTCACAGCCATCGCCTTCCACCCCAGAGTGAGTCACCTCGCCTCTCAGCGCTCTTATTTTGGCGGTGTTTGTCATTAACGCTTGCTTCCTGTCTCTCAGGATGACCGATACTTTTTAAGCGGCTCTCTGGACGGGAAGCTGCGTCTCTGGAACATTCCTGACAAGAAGGTGGCGCTGTGGAACGAGGTGGACGGACAGACGCGCCTCATCACTGCTGCCAACTTCTGCCAGAACGGGAAGTACGCCGTGATCGGGACGTACGACGGACGCTGCATCTTCTACGACACCGAGGTGACGAGAGCGCCGAGCCGCTTCGATCTGCTGAGTCATTAATTTAATCGTCATCATTGACGGTTTGTTTGTGTTTGAACATTTCAGCGTCTGAAGTATCACACTCAGATCCACGTCAGGTCGACCAGAGGGAGGAACAAGGTCGGACGGAAAATCACCGGCATCGAACCTTTACCTGGAGAGAACAAGGTGACACCTGACCTCGCACTGTGTACCATCATACATCATATTAATGATGTCACACGTTCAATAACAAACGCTCTCCTCGCTCACAGATTTTGGTGACCTCAAACGATTCCCGTATCCGCCTCTACGACCTGCGCGACTTGTCTTTGTCCATGAAGTACAAAGGTTACGTGAACAGCAGCAGTCAGATCAAGGCGAGCTTCAGGTGAGGACGTCCAGGTGTGCTCAGGTTCAGGTTCAGGTTCAGGTTCAGGTTCAGGTTCATCCAGCTGCCCCCTGCCTCACTTTGAAGTCTTTGTGCTGTTAAACTTTGGCTCTGATGTCACTTCCTGCAGTCACGACTACTCGTTCATCGTCAGCGGCTCGGAGGACAGGTACGTCTACATCTGGAGCACCTACCACGACCTGAGCAAGTTCACGTCCGTACGACGGGACCGCAATGACTTCTGGGAAGGGATTAAAGGTAGCTGTGCAGCATTAATGACCTGACGATCTGATTAATTATGACCGATCACTGAAGCTTCGCTCTCCTTCAGCTCACAACGCCGTCGTCACCTCAGCCATCTTTGCACCGCACCCCGGCCTCATCGTCCCCCAGGAGAGCGGAGCCGAGAAACCAGAGGCCGAGTGCAAGAGTCTGGACTCCACCGACTCTGAGACGATACCCTCAGGTACGCCTGCATCCACCCACCTGTGCATCCGCCCACCTGTGCATCCACCCGTCATGTTCATGTGTCAGCTCTTTAAATAACTCGTCTGTTCACAGGAGCCCTGAAGACGGATCACACCGAGGTTCTGCTCTCGGCGGACTTCACCGGAGCCATCAAGGTCTTCATCAATGTAAAAAAGTACTGAGCACTTGAGAGGCTGTCGGTTCGACCCGCTCAGGCCCGTCTGTCAGAGTCCAGTCCTCCGGATGAAGGACGGCCCGTCAGCGGCCACGTCACCAACTACCTAACGGCTAACGCTCCGAGCTAACGAAGAGCGCGTGAACAGGGACCGAAACTGGAGGACGGAGCGGACAGACGACACCTTTCTATTTTATATCTTTAATACCAGGCGACTGTGAACGGTGTGTGTGTGTGTGTGTGTGTGTGTGTGTGTGTGTGTGTGTGTGTGTGTGTGAGAGTGTGTGAGCAGAGTCTGCTCAGGTGTGTATGTGGACATTCACAGTATCAGTATGAGCACCTTACTCGTCTCTTCTGCTCCACATCAGAGAAATTAACTCGTCGGTCTGATTTTAATGTTGTGTGTCTGTTCTGACAGAAACGTGTTGCAAACGTTCTTTCAATGATTCGTGCCTCTGCATCGCTTTTCTAAACTCGGCGTCTGAAGCTTCGAACTTTAAACCGCAGCAGACGAACTTCAGTCTGTGTCTTTTCTAAACTTCTGTCGATGAAAGCACATCTCACTCTGACCCAACACTTACTGCTTTTGTAAAACAAACAAATGATGCTCCATTAATTTCAAAATAAAACCACAAAGTCCAAGACCCAGACCTCCTTTGATCTCACACACACACTGTGACACACACACTGACACACACACACACACACTGTACACACACACACATTAACACGCAGTAACACACACACTGTAACACACACACTGACACACACACACACACACTGTACACACACACACATTAACACACAGTAACACACACACTGTAACACACACACACACACACACTGTAACACACACACAGTGTAACACACACACACACACACACAGTGTCACACACACACTGTAACACACACTGACACTAACACTGTAACACACACACACACTGTAACACACACTGTGACACTAACACACACTCTAACACACACACTGTAACACACACACACGCTGTGACACACACACACAAAATAACAAACACTGTAACACACACACACGCTGTGACACACACACACAAAATAACAAACACACTGTAACACACACACACACACTGTAACACACACACTGTGACACACACACACAAAATAACAACACACTGTAACACACACACTGACACACACACACTGTGACACACACACACAAAATAACAAACACACTGTAACACACACACTGACACACACACACACAAAATAACAAACACACTAACACACACACACACACTGTGACACACACACACAAAATAACAAACACTGTAACACACAATAACAAACACACACTGTAACACACACACAAAATAACAAACACACACACACACACTGTGACACACACACACACTGTAACACACACACACACACTGTAACACACACACATTGTAGCACACACAAAATACACACACACACTAACACACATTAACACACACTGTCACACACACACACTGTCACACACACACTGTAACACACACACTGTAACACACACACACTGTAACACACATTAACACACACACACACACTCGTCACTAACAGTGATTTATTTAGTGTCAGAACTTTGCAGCGACGTTTCATTTTAAAAACAAACATTAAAACAAAAATAGAGAGAATCAGTTACAGTGTTCAAACTTCGTCATACAAAAGAGGCGAATCAGCGCAGGTACTGTGAGCTCTGGACCCGGGTCTCCGGGTTCTGGGTTCTGGGCCCAGAGCTGTGTCTGATATCAGGAGAGCAGTCGTGTCCTGCAGGGTCAGCGTGTAAACCAGGATCATGGATGACGAGGTCCAGAGTCAATGTTTGCTCTTCTTTGTCTTCTTGTGGGAGCAATGTGGGGACCGGGACCTGGACTTGGCCGTCTTCTGGTTTGGGGAAGGTGATCGCGAACGTTTGGACCATTTTGGAGACTTTGTCCTGAGAAACAAACGGAAACATGAAGATTAACCATCAGGATGGAGATCGACCAGGACGGAGATCGACCATCGGGATGGAGGTCGACCATCTGGATGGAGATCGACCATCTGGACGGAGATCGACCATCGGGACGGAGATCGACCATCGGGACGGAGATCGACCATCTGGATGGAGATCGACCATCGGGATGGAGATCGACCAGATCGTCATCTGGATGGAGATCGACCAGATCGACCATCTGGATGGAGATCGACCATCAGGATGGAGGTCGGCCATCTGGATGGAGATCGACCATCAGGATGGAGATCGACCAGATCGACCATCTGGATGGAGATCGACCATCTGGATGGAGATCGACCATCGGGATGGAGATCGACCATCGGGTTGGAGATCGACCAGCGGGACGGAGATCGACCATCTGGATGGAGATCGACCATCGGGACGGAGATCGACCATCGGGATGGAGATCGACCATCGGGATGGAGATCGACCAGATCGACCATCTGGATGGAGATCGACCATCAGGATGGAGATCGACCAGAATGACCATCTGGATGGAGATCGACCATCAGGATGGAGATCGACCATCAGGATGGAGATCGACCAGATCGACCATCAGGATGGAGATCGACCATCGGGATGGAGATCGACCATCGGGATGGAGATCGACCATCTGGATGGAGGTCGACCATCGGGATGGAGATCGACCATCGGGATGGAGATCGACCATCGGGATGGAGATCGACCATCAGGATAGAGATCAACCATCGGGATGGAGATCGACCATCAGGACGGAGATCGACCATCAGGACGGAGGTCGACCATCTGGATGGAGATCGACCATCAGGACAGAGGTCGACCATCTGGATGGAGATCGACCATCTGGATGATTTCATTATACATACAGGAACATGTCAGGCTCTTACTTTGAAGGGGAGATGCTCCTGGACTTCCTGGCGTGGTTGTCAGGGTCTCGACTCCGTCGCCGTCGTCTTCTGTCTCCGTCTTCACTTCTTTTGTTTTTCTCCTTGTCTCTCCTGTCGTCTTTAGACTTCGATGTCTCGTTCTTTTCGTCGTCTTTTTCAAACTCCTGAAAGAAAAAACGAAGAAGTCAAACAAGTTCTCAGGAAATAACCAGATCCCACCGAGCTGACAGGAAGCCAGACACAGAAATAGCACAGGATGAATTTTCAAAATAAAACACCCCGTACAAACTGCGGGTGGTAAGAACAGACAAAAGAGAAACAAATGAAGAACGCAACACGTTTCCGATGTAGAAGCATGTTTAGAAGAACATGAACCAGGAAAATGAATTCTGAGCCAGTCAAAGTCTCCGGGTGGTTTGAAGTCGATGCAGGACGGAACAAATAACGTGAGCTAATAGTTTGATCAGTGAAGAATGGATCAGTCTTACAGCTCTGCAGGTCATCGTTGTCCTGAAGCTGAAACATCTGCCCCAGTCGTGCTCGTACGTTAAGTTATCTTCAGATTTTCCTGCGTTTTTATCTACAAATTATTTCTGCAGTGAAATCTGTGGCCGAGTTTGCAAATATATTTTCTGACATGTACAACAACAACAACAACAACAACAACAACAACAACATGATGAACGTTTGACAACATTAACACAAACACTGATGCAGTGTATAGAGGTGAATAAAGTTGTTATAGGCCAGGCTTAACGAATGACTGCACGTTCTGTTTGTCTCTGAAGGTTGAAGGTAAACATGAACCGCACAGTGCTCCACCTTCTGTAGCAGCTTGTTCCTGTAGAGCTCCACCTGTTGTTGGATGCTCATTCCGGACTTCCTCGGCCTCCAACCAGACTCCAGCTCATCCTGGATCTTCATCACCTTCACCTGCGTCACATGAATCTGATCAGTGCTGCGTATTTACGTGACCACGACGATCCTCTAAAGGCTGAAGAGGTCGCTCACCTCCAGCTCTCGCAGCCTCTTTCTTTTGCTGTCAGACATCTGAAAACCTCGGAGGGCGCTCTGGAAGTCTGCGCTGTCGTATCTGGACAAACTGCACGAGTCCTCGCTGCTGTTACTCTCCGAGTCCTCGTCTCCTTCCTGTGAGTTGACGCTGTCATCGTGAGGAAGAGGAGACGATGAGTCACCAAACATTTTGACCGTTTGTGTACGCAGACGATTGACGTGGCGACAGAGGCCTCACCTTACATTCACTTCATCTTCTCCGCCCCGTGTTGACACCTTGTCCCACTTGGACTCCGTCTTGTCTTAGAGAGAAAGGACAAAGATGAGTCACAGACGGAGACTGAGATGATTCAGAGAGAATCTGGACCTGTGGTACCTTGAAAAACTGTCCCAGGATCAGCCGACTTCTCCCACTTAGACAAAGGCACTCTGGACAGAGGAACGCCGCCGTCGTCCACTGAGGAACAAAAGAGACAGCCGGGTCAGGACGAGGACTGGTGACACCAGGATCATGGTTCATGTTTGACTCACGAGGCATCCCGTCGATGTCATCAATGGCAGCTCCTAAAGGAACGCCGTCTATGTCGTCGACGGAGGCTCCGTCCAGCGGGTCCCAGCCCATCGGACAGCCATCAAGGTCCTGCACGGGGACTCCGTCCAGAGGTACCCCACCCAAAGACGAGCCGTCCATCGGCGCCCCGTCCAGATCAACCTATAAAGAAACAAACGTTGGGTCTTCATGTTCAGACGTCCCACTAACACAAACATCGATCAGCTCACCTCGACCGCGTCGATCTGCTCCTCGACTGGTTTGGTGAAGCCCAGGAAGATGTTCTGGAGGTGGATGAGATACGGCTCCGGGTAGATGGCCCAGTCCTCCCACGCTCTGAAACAGCTCATGACTTTTTGCTGTGGAGACGAGATGAAGAAGTTTTTTTTTGTTGTTGTCTCGTTAGCCCTCATGACCGCTCCGCATTCTTTTTGTACTTTTTTTTCCATGAATCTCTAAAAAGGTGGATGTGTTGATCACAGTCTTGGACATGTCAAACATTAACAACTACTCTCAGGGTTCTGCCCAGTCAGGCAACGGTATCGGCCTTCAGACGGAGCCTGAGTGGTTTTTACCTTTGGCCCATAAGTCGTGTTTAATGTGATGTATGAGGATTTAATAGCAGGTTTGAAGGATTGAACGTCTTTGTGATGGACTGGATTACCTTGAACTGTTCAGCCTGCAGCCGGGCCTGGATGTTCTTGTGTGCTGCGTTCAGGTCTCCAAAGATCTGCGTCAGCTTCGCTTCAAAGCTGCAAACACAGACAGACTGTCGGGTGGAGCAGACATAAAAAGATGAAGTGTTTCCGATGGAGGGAACGTCTCTTACTATTTACGATAATATGAAGCTCCGGCTACTTTGGCACACGAGTTGTGCAAGATGTCGGACACGAGATACAGCCTGGCGACCTGTGGATGGACGAGGTCAGACATGAGACCAGTGAAACCAGCTGATCTTTGTGTGGATGAAGGACGCAGGCTAACCTTCTTCTGAAGCGGCGTCTGAAGCAAAGAGAAAGAGTCCGTGACGTGTCCGACGACTTCCTCTGCGGCGTCTGCTCGCTCCAGACAGAACAGCATGGCCTTGGCGACGTGGTCTCTGCTCGGCGTCAGCTCTTTGAGTAACGTCTGCAGCCTCTGACGGTGTCTGAGTGTGAAGGAGACGCAGCGACACACGGAGGTCAAAACACTGCAGAGTATTCAGATCCACCACAAACATCAAAGACTGAGACCAGTCTGACTTCAGTCTCTGAGACACAAACATGTCACATGTCAGTGTACTCACTCCGCTCTGAGCTGCCCTTTCTTCACCTCCTCCTCAGGTGGAGCGTCCTCCTCTGCCTGATCTTCACCTCTCTGAGAGTAGCTGTTCAGGATGGGGGGTCTCCAGATGGAGCCGCCCCGGAACATCCGAAAGTCTGTGGTCCTCCACTCAGTGGGCGACTCTCCCTGCACAGACATGAACGTGTTTGACGGAGGCAGAATCAGATCAGCTGACTCCAACACAAACAGAAGGTGGAGAAACACACCTGGAGGATGGAGAAGAGCTTCCAGCGATAGTACACGTGATCCTGACTTTTGTTGTCAAAAAGAAACCTGAGAAATAAAAAGCAGCAGATTAACGTCACGTCTTAAACGATCACCGGATCAGCTGCAGACACACTCACCTGTAATCTGGATTATTTTTCTCCCTGTTCATGATCACGGCTTCGAACACGTGACCTTCACGCACCACGAACTCGATCATCCTGTGAATGAGGAATAACAGATTCCTGCAGGGCAGAAGAGTCGGTCAGAGCGAGTCCGTCTGTCGGACACAGATCTACAACAACTCCCAGAACCGGTTCACGACAGCTGACGCTCCGAAGCTTCGATCAGTTTATTCAGATGTAAACACGTCACACGTGTGTGTGTGTGTGTGTGTTACTGTGTGTGTGTGTGTGTGTGTGTGTGTGTACCTCTCTGTCGGGATAACCACTTTGACCACGGCCTCGGACAGACTCTGTGAAGTCAGATCAGACATGAGACATTTCAAAGTTCAGGTGGACTCGTGGTCGGCGTCCTTTAACAAAGAAATGAAGAAACACTGATTTACACGAACACGCCTCGTTAAACACAACCCGGGTCCCGTTACCTTGTCGAGGTCTCCTTTGGATACGCCCAGCGGCTTGGTGAAGTCGTTGCGGAAGCGATCCCTCGGCTGAGCATTGAAAGGCAGACCGGACGGAGGCGGCGGCGTGGCCCTCACCCCGACCGGCGTGTAGAGAGGCTGAGGAGGGATGCGAGCCGGTTTCCCCCAGCCCAGCTTCATCTCAAAGCCCATGATCACTTTACCTGCATGACAAACAGTCGGTCAGCACGTGGCGAGCAGCCATCCGGTCCGTAAATCAAAGTCCAGCGGCGTACCGTCCAGCGCCGCCAAAGCTCGCTCTGCATCTTTCCGGGTCATGAACGCCACGAAGGCTCGGTTGGAGGTCCGACAGCGCTCCTCGTCCGTGCGTGGCCACATGATCTTCACGCTGGCCAGCGGGCCGTACTTTCCGAACTCTTTGCAGAGCATCTCCTCGTTCATCTGAAGACACAAACAACCGTCACAAATCCACGCCGAGCCGGCTCAGCCAATCAGAGCCTGCGTCCTCCCTGCGTCCTCGCTCACCTTCGGGCTGATGCAGCTGATGTAGAGGTTGGTGGTGGTCGGCACGGTGAGGTCATCGTACAGCGCTGTGGAACAAGGTGAGCGAGGGTTACAGGTGAACAGGTGAGCGAGGGTTACAGGTGAACAGGTGAGCGAGGGTTACAGGTGAACAGGTGAGCAAGGTTTACAGGTGAATAGGTGAGCGAGGTTTACAGGTGAACAGGTGAACAGGTGAACAACAGACAAACATTAAAACAGGAGGAGACTCTTACTCGATCGTCCTGACAGCAGGACGTCCAGATCTCCTCCTCCACCACCTCCTCCGTCAGTCTTCTTCCTCTTGTGTCTTTCCTCGCGCTCCTCTTGTATTCTGCAGATTTCAGACATAAAGACAGAGACAGTCTTTGGACAGTCTCAGAGATTTGGACAGTCTCAGAGACTTTAAAGACAGAAATAGTCTTTGGACAGTCTCAGAGACTTTAAAGACAGAAACAGTCTTTGGACAGTCTCAGAGACTTTAAAGACAGAGACAGTCTTTGGACAGTCTCAGAGACTTTAAAGACAGGAACAGTCTTTGGACAGTCTCAGAGACTTTAAAGACAGAGACAGTCTTTGGACAGTCTCAGGGACTTTAAAGACAGAGACAGTCTTTGGACAGTCTCAGAGACTTTAAAGACAGGAACAGTCTTTGGACAGTCTCAGAGACAGTCTTTGGACAGTCTCAGAGACTTTGAAGACAGAAACAGTCTTTGGACAGTCTCAAAGACTTTGAAGACAGAGACAGTCTTTGGACAGTCTCAGAGACAGTCTTTGGACAGTCTCAGAGACTTTAAAGACAGGAACAGTCTTTGGACAGTCTCAGAGACAGTCTTTGGACAGTCTCAGAGACTTTGAAGACAGAAACAGTCTTTGGACAGTCTCAGAGACAGTCTTTGGACAGTCTCAGAGTCTTTAAAGACAGGAACAGTCTTTGGACAGAGACAGTCTCAGAGACTCCTGAGGAGGTCGTACTCACAGCTTCAGCTCTTCTTTGAACAGCTCCAGGTTGCTCTTCTTCTTCTTCTTCTCGTCCGTCTTCCTTTTAAAGGTCTGGTCATCAGACAGGAAGTGGATCAGTTATGGTCACCTGACCGATCAGGTGGAAACGTTGCGTGTACGTGACGGACTTACAGACTTCCTGCGCTCTGGTGATGCATGCTGGGACACGGGGACGAACCTGGCGGCGGGTTGGTACAGCTGACTCTTCTTCAGGTCGGCGGCTTCGTCCTCTGAAAACAAACAGATCTGCTGAGTCATCGAGAGAGAGGACAGGAAGTGAGGTCGCTGCTGGACAGGAAGCAGTCCTGACCTGTGGTTGGGTTGGCGAGTCCTCCGTGGACGAACGTCTTCACGCCGCTTTTCTTATTCGTCTCAAACGAGGCGACGAACTCTTCGAACACCTCGGCTGCTTTCTCGTCCTCCTGCAGAGACGCAGACGTGTTAACGTGTTAACGTGTTAACGTGTTAACGTGTTAGCGTGTGGCGTGCTCGTAAAGCGCTGAGTCATGGTGACGTGTCGTGAAACGTTCGGACCTTCTTCTTCAGCTCGTCTTGTTCTTTCTTTGTTTTCATCACAGTGGCAGACTTCCTCTTCCTGTCGGCCATCGTCAAGCTGACACATCAAAGAAACAAATATTTAATTTGCATATTTCACTAATTAATTAATTAATTAATTAATTAATTCACACATCCTGTTCAACCTGTGACGCCGGTCATGTGACCTCAGACTTTCATCACTACGTCACATGACGCATCAAGCTGCTTCCTGTTTGTCCTCACAAAAGACATCAGGACATAAAGGACACTGCCGGGACGAGACACGCGGTCAGCATCAAGATGACCAGGACAAGATGAGATGGACAGGATGAGACAAGATGGACAGGACAAGATGGACAGGACAAGATAAGATGGACAGGACAGACAAGACAAGATGGACAGGACAAGATGAGATGGACAGGATGAGACAAGATGGACAGGACAAGATGGACAGGACAAGATGAGATGGACAGGACGAGATGGACGGGACAGGATAAGGAGACAAGTGAAGGAGACAAGTGAAGGAGACAAGTGAAGGACTTGATAAACTTTGTGGTCTGGGACGCAGCCTGCTACCTGCTGTCCTGTCCTCGTTAGTTCGCTAAAGCCCAGCAGACCTCACAGAACCGGGTCTGTGTGTTCTGGTCGAGGTTCGGGTCCGTTCGGACCTCGGGCAGCTTCAAAGGCCTCAGCCGAACCCTGCCGGTCCGGTCTGCTAGCGTTAGCTCACATTCATGACGAGCTGAGCCGAGCTAACGTGGAGCTAACACTGACGGTACCGGGAGAACCACCCGGTACCGACACACACACACACACTCTCTCTCTCTCACACACACACACACACACAGAACCGTCTTGGCTAACAGCTAGCAGATGCTAACAGTGGTGAGCTAACAGTCTGTAGTTAGCCTCCAGGCTCGGTTCTGATGAGCTGGACTTACACCGTGTGTGTCCACTTATCGCGTCATGTCGGTTCCGACCACAGCGGCTCCGTCATCACAACATCCCGACCAGAGGCGACACATCCGGCTGCAGCTGCGGGGGGCGGGCCGAGCGAGCTCATTAATATTCATGAGGACGAGTCATAACATAAGACAAACACACGTGACCAGCTAATGAATATTCAACGTCTCATTACACACAGTAAGAAGACAGACTGTCTAAAATTCAACGTCTCATTACACACAGTAAGAAGACAGACTGTCTAAAACCTGTACGTAGTCTCCGAGACGTCCCCACAGACTGTCTAAAACCTGGACGTAGTCTCTGTGACGTCCCCGCAGACTGTCTAAAACCTGGACGTAGTCTCCGTGACGTCCCCACAGACTGTCTAAAACCTGGACGTAGTCTTTGTGACGTCCCCGCAGACTGTCTAAAACCTGGACGTAGTCTCCGCGTCACTCACACACAGACAGGAGCACAGGCTGCAGTTACTTGCTCTGACCTGCAGCTGACACCTGTTGTCTCGGCAACTCCAGCTGCCTTTTGCTGAACTTTGGTGAGTCTCTGTGCTGCTGGCCGTTGTCAGTTAACCAGTCTGTCAGACACACTCCCACAGTTATTTACACTTATTATTAAAAGTGGATTTATTTAATATCAATACGTTTTAAACAACACCGCTGATCTGAATCAAGCAGCATCTCCGTTTCAGTGAAATTAAGCAACCACCTGCAGTTCTCAAGGTTCCACTTGAGGCTGGTTCCCGCAGGAGATCAGTCCTTCCATAGTTCCCAGCCAAATGTCCAATTCACAGCCGAAATACCCTTGTTTACAGCCCTGTACAAAAACCATTTTTGGTCTCCTGTAGGCTAATTTCCCCACCCCCGTTCATGAAAACTGTACTGAGGGTGAAATTTCTATACACAACTCACCTGTTCACGTTATATTAAGGCTTTAAAAGTCCCAGGACTCCGTCCAGGTTTTAGACAGTCTGGGGACGTACGGAGACTACGTCAGGTTTAGGACAGTCTGCGGGACGTCACAGAGTACTACGTCCCGGTCTTAGGGACAGTCTGAAGGGGAATCGGAGTCAAGGAGGGGACTACGTCCAGGTTTTTAGACTACGTCCATGTTTTACGTGACAGTCTGCAGGGCGATGTCACGGGATAAGTCCAGGTTTTTAGACCGTTCTGCGGGGAGTCACGTAGGGATACGTCCACGGTTTTTAAGACAGTCTGGCTTGGCGACGTCCACAGCGGACTAGTCCAGGTCTCTTAGACAGTCTTGCGGGGACGTCACGGAGACTTATCTCCAGGTTTTAGAAGTTCGCGGGAGTCACGGAGACTATCTCCCGGTTTAGGACAGTCTGCGGGGACGTCCGGCGGACTACGTCCAGTCTTAGACAGTCTGCGGGGACGTCACTGAGATACGTCCAGGTTTAAGCGACAGTCTGCGGGACGTTCAACAGAGACTACGTCCAGGTTTCTCGACAGTTCTGAGGGGAACGTCACTAGACTACGGTCAGGTTTTAGACAGTCTGGCGGGGACGTCACGGCAGCTAAGTCCAGGTTTTAGACAGTCTGTGGGGCCGTCACGGACGACTACGTCCAGGTCTTAGTAACAGGTTGCGGGGACGTCACGGCGAACTACGTCCAGGTTTTAGACAAGTCTGCGGGCGTCACGGGAGGACCAGTAGGTCTTAGACAGTCTTCGGGGACGTCACGGAGGATAGTCCAGGTTTAAGGACGTCGGGGGGAGTCACCGAGCCTACGTCCAGTTTTAGGACAGTGTGGGGACGTCACGGAGATACGTCCCGGTTAAACAGTCTGAGGGGCGTCCCCGGCCTACGTCCAGGTCTTCTGCCCTTCTGCGGGGCCGTACTCACACACAGGACCGAGCACAGCTGCACGTTAATTGCTCTGACCTGCAGCTGAACCCTGTTGCTGGCAACCTCAGCTGCCTTTGACGACTTTGTTGAGTCTCTGTGCTGCCTGCAGTGTCCGTAACCAATGTCTGTCAGACACACTCACGTTCTTTACACTATTATTAAAGTAGATTATTTATATCAATACGTTTAAACAACACCGCTTTGGATCTGTTAAACAAGCAGCAATCTCCGTTCCGTGAAATTAAGCCCCAAAACCTGCAGTTCCTCTACGGTCCATTGCGGCTGGCTCAGCAGTGTAAGCAGTCTCCATAAGTTTCCCATGTCCAAATGTCAACTCACAGCAGAAATAAAACATGTTTACAGCCTGGGTACAACAAAACAGTTTTGGTCTCTGTAGCTAATTTCCCCTTTCATGGACAAACTGTTACTGAGTGTGCATTTATATCCAACTTCCCCTGTTCATGTTATATTAGGCTTAAAACGTCCCGGATACGTCCAGTTTTAGACAGTCTGCGGGACGTCACGGAGACTACGTCCAGGTTTAAGGCCAGTCTGAGGGGAGTCACAGAGACTACGTCCAGGTCTTGACAGTCTGCGGGGGACGTTCACAGAAAGACTACGTCCAGGTTTTAGCTACGTCCAGGTTTTTAGACAGTCTGCCGGATGTCACGACGAGACTACGTCAGGTTTTAGACAGTTGCGGGACGTCAGGAGACTACGTCCAGGTTTAAGACAGTCTGAGGGGGAGTCACCGAGACTACGTCCAGGTCTTAGACAGTCTGCGGTGACGTTCCCGGAGACTATCTCAGGTTTTAGACCGTCGCGGGGCCGTCCCCTCATATGTCTTCAAACCTGGATTAGTCTCTGTGACGTCCCGCAGACTGTCTAAACCGACGTCGTCTCCGTGCACGTCCCCCCGGGCAGCTGTCTACAGACCGCGTAGTTCCGTTTGACGTCCCCGCAGACTGTCTAAAACTGAGATCTTCCTGATCCAGGACTGTCAACCTGACGATTCCGTGACGTCCATGCTCTGACCGGCAGTCGCTCCCCCAGACTGTCTAAAACCTGGACGTATCGTCTGTGACGTCCCCGCCGACTGTCTAACTGACGTGTCTCTTGCGTCGCTGAAAACGGAGTAGTCTCTGTGACGTCCCTCAGACTGGTCTAAGACTGTACGTCATAGTCTCCGTGACGTCCCCGCAGACTGTCTAAAACCTGGACGATAGTCTCTGTGGACATCCCCGCAGACTGTTTAAAACGCTGTAGAAAAACCTGGACTAGTCTCCGTGACGTCCCCCGCCAGACGTCTAAGACCTGGACGTAGTCTCTGGACGTCCCTCCAGACTGTCTTAAACCTGCGACGTAGTCTCCGTACGTTCCCCGCAGGGACGTCTAAACCTCGGAGTAGTTCCTGACTTTCGCCTTCATATAAGTGAAAACAGTGAGTTGTATTATAAATTTCACCCTCAGTATACAGTTGTCATGAACGGGGAATTGGAAATTAGCTCAGAGACAAAACTGTTTTCTACCAGGGCTGTAAACATGTTTATTTCTTTTTTTGCTGTGAAGTGGACATTTGGACATGGGACTTAGGACGACTGACTCACTGCTGGACCAGCCTAGGGCCTTAGATGAATGCAGTTGTGGCCTTACCATTTCCACTGCAAACGGAGATGCTTGCTGTTTTCACGCATCCCCACTGTTTGTTTTAACAACGTATTGAATAAAATAAAATCTACTTTTAATAATAAGTGTAAATAAACTGGGAGTGTTGTTGACCGACCTTGTTTACGACACTGCAGCCAGCTACCAGAGATCACAAAGTTCAGTCCAAAGGCAGCTTAGGTTGCCGAGCAACAGGGTCAGCTGCAGGCTCGAGCAATTCACTGCACAGCTGTGCATCGTCTGTGTGTGTTGACTGCTGAGCAGACACAGAAAATCTCTAAATGAAGCCCCTCCAAATCTGGGACACTAATGCAACGGTAGGTGGTATCAAAACAAAAAGCCCACATGACGCGAGCATCCTCTGTGTCGACCATGTGAATGCTGAAAAGTTCAGTGTGTGAAGTTAAAAAATGTGCCTGGGAGGAGAGAGAAGAACAGGTGCCCCTTGCTCCTTGCGAAAATTTCCCTCTCCAGTTACATGGGAGCAGATGGGGCTGTCGGTGGGTGATCCTGGAGCATCAGTGCGTCTCCACCAGCAAAACTATCGTTTTCTGACAGCTTCAGCATTGATTATCGCTGCGTAGCCCACGAATTTTCTCCGTTTCTATGTAGAATATTTCTGTAGAGGGACATTGTGGCCCGAGAAGATTTTGCAAAATGATTTTTGCCAAATGTTTCTCTCCCTCTCCACTCTAGCTCTTGGAACATTCTACCCATTACACACCAATTGAAATGTTGTCGTTGGCTTTTGGTGAAACTCTGAGAAACAGTCTACCAGCTACCCATCCGGCTGAGCGGTCGTTTTGATGTGTTTTTGTGTTTGTGTGATTCAAATGATCTCCCCGCAGAGCAGCAGCTTTGTTGTGAGCTGAGCGGCTGCAGGCTCTCTCTGGGCTCTCAGGTGTCATGTGTTCCCGTGGCCGGCAGGGGGCGGCTCTCTGTCGGCTTGTTGTCAGCCTACAGGTCTGGCGCAGGGACACATTACCAGCAGCCTCTCCCCGTGCCTCAACTGCCATGACCCCCGGGATGCGCAGACTGTTGTTG